>NC_051074.1:34300769-34433269 GCF_004664715.2 Peromyscus leucopus
TAGACCAGGCTGTGGAGGGGTTACTTTATTTCTCCCCTCCCTCCCCCCCCCCTTCTCCTCCCCTCCCCTTCCCTTCTCCTCCCCCTCCCCTTTCTTTTCCTTCAGAACAGATCTGGGGGTAGAACCAGGCCTTGTTCATGCTAGATAAACACTGTACCACCACCAACATCCGCAGCCCCAGGAGGCACACACGACCTAGGATGACCAAGCCAGCAGAGAGCAGTTTATGTCACTATCGATACTGCGAGACCCAACGGAGGACATTTTCCAGTTCTAACATCCATAAGAGTATGCAAAGCGCCTCTCCAAAGTATGGTTTATCCTTTCTTTGATAGATGCCTTTTTTCGCATTTGAACGTACTAAAATGCATTACCAATTTATTCTTCCACTGGATTAGTGTTTATTGAAAATTCCTATGTTCCTATCACAAAACCAAATACCTGGGATGGACAGAAGAATAAAAGGCAGAAGTGGGGGGGTGTGTGTGAGGAAAATCCACAGAGCGTAGGGAGTGTAAAATCAAGGGGGTGCTGTATGTGCTGCTGCCACCCCAGAGCACTGCTGCACTGTGGGAACAGTGGCTGTGTCGCTGGGTGCTGTGGACACAGTGGCTGTGTCACTGGGTGCTGTGGGAACAGTGGATGTGTCACTGGGTGCTGTGGACACAGTGGCTCTGTCACTGGGTGCTGTGGACACAGTGGCTGTGTCACTGGATGCTGTGGACGCAGTGGCTGTGTCGCTGGGTGCTGTGGACACAGTGGCTGTGTCACTGGATGCTGTGGACGCAGTGGCTCCATCACTTACCGAAGCTCATCAGATACTCTCGGAAGAATGGGGTCGGGAGCCAGCAGGAGGTCACATGGAGATATGGCGTAAAACCAGGAAACAGCTTCTTGAAGTCCGAGTAATTTGTGCAAAAATTTCCAAAGGCTCCAGGCACGAATATTCCATGAGGGTGAAATCCAAATATATAATTGTGCCCTAGATCCAAATCCTGGGTTTTGATGAGCTACAGCACGTTCACATTGAGATAAGGAAATGAAATGACCCCCATCATTGAGAAGCGGAAGGGTTCCCCTCTACTCCTTATGTCAGCGGGAAATGAAGAACCTGATTTATCTTACTTTCCTGGGTTACAGATGTTTTGACATTTCTTTTTTTTTTTTTTTTTTTTTTTTTTTTCGAGACAGGGTTTCTCTGTGTAGCTTTGCGCCTTTCCTGGAGCTCACTTGGTAGCCCAGGCTGGCCTCGAACTCACAGAGATTCGCCTGGCTCTGCCTCCCGAGTGCTGGGATTAAAGGCGTGCGCCGCCACCGCCTGGCTCTTGTTTTGACATTTCTAAACCATCCACTGAGCCCAGGGCCCAGACAACAGTCTTCCAGACTTTGTCAGCTTAGCTTAAGACTCATTTATTAACTTGAACCAAAGTGCAAGCTTTCTCTGGGATGATTTGAATCTGTCTGTCAATCACCCACAAAACAAGGACAACTCACTCTCCAGTGCAAGAGTGTAGGGATGTGAGGCTTCATGAGGCGGGGTGGCTAGAGCATGAGAGCAGAGAGAGCAGAGACCAACCCCTTACTGCTGGTGTGGATGGGTTCTTCCTAAAAGGACAAGTTGGACCCCTCTTACTCTGCCTTTTGTATCTGCCATGAGATCATGGGGCAAGATGATACTGGCTGACTATTGGAACCTTAATATTGGACACCCCTGCCCCTCCCCCCCCCCCCCCCCCCCCGCCACCACCAGATTTCAGACCTGTGAGAAATACATTTTCTTTATGTGGATCTGAAGCTCTGGTATTCACTATAGGAGCACAAAATGGACAGAGGAGCACTCTATCTGGAAAGGAATGAGGTGGAGCTACACAAGATGAAATCCCACTCCCACTGTCCTCCCAACTCCAAAGACTTCTTCAGAAGACAGTTCTACTCACGTGGATGGGAAAATAGTCCTTAAAATGCCTCCACACAGTCCAGCTTTGGACCCAGTTGAATCTCCTGCCTCCTTGCTCTGGGGTTTGCCAGTCGAAGTAGAGCCAAGTCAGATATGGGATGTAAAGGAACCAGTAGTTGCATATGATGAGCATCACCATGATCCCAAAACACACCTCCGCTGTAAGAGAGGGAAGAGTCAGGTGGAATTGGCCCATCAGTCACTGCTCCCTGTACTTCACAACCACTGGTCATGGAAAGTAGAAGATTCGCTACTGTAGGAAATCTTTTCTTCCTACTTTGGCTTTACAGCATAGTTCACGTACCCTTGAAGAGGGCCTATTTTGCCGGGCGGTGGTGGTGCACACCTTTAATCCCAGCACTTGGGAGGCAGAGGCAGGCAGATCTTTGTGAGTTCAAGGCCAGCCTGAGCTATAGCATGAGTTCCAGGAAAGGCGCAAAGCTACACAGAGAAACCCTGACTCAAAAAAAAAAAAAAAGAAAAGAAAAGAAAAAGAAAAATAAAAAGAGGGCCTATGTGAGCCACAGCCCCCATTTTCAAGAACTCTATTGTCAGAAACAGAAATAGCAATGTATTAGTTACTTTTCTATTGCTGTGACAAAATGTCATGACCAAGTGAACTTATAGAAGAAAGTGTTTCGTTTGGATCTTATTGTTTCAGGCCATGATTAGGGAGCAAAGGCTTGGAGGCAAGAACAGTTGAGCTCACCTCTGCAAGCAGGAGGCAGAGAGGGTACACTGGGACTAGCACTTGGCTTTGAGAGCCTCAAAAACCTGCTGGCAGTGACACACCCCCACCAACAAGGCCACACCTCCCAGTCCTTCCCAAACAGTTCCACTAAGGACCAAGAATTTAAACAGATGAGCCTATGGGGGCCATTCTCATTTAAAGCACCACACGCATAAAAGGCGACACTTCAGATTCTAGGGTCTATGAGTTCTTGCTCTGTTTTATGAGAGTCATTCCAATCTTTTAGGTATTAACAATATTGCTTAAAAACATGGGGAGGAGGTGAAGAAAACTTGACCTGAATATTGACAACAAAAAAAAAGATAACTTTACAATAATCCATTATGTTTAAGGTATACTTTTGGTTTTTGAGACAGGGTCTTACTATGTATCTCTGGTTGGCATGGAACTTATTATGTGGAGCATGCTGGCCTCAAACTTACAGAGCTCTGCCTGTCTCTGCCTCCCAAGTATTAGGATTAAAACATGTGTGCCACCACACTTGGCACAAAGAATATAGTTCTAAATGTTTGACTTATATATTATAGATGCCAGGTGTGGTGCTGCGTCCTGGGAGAATGAGGTAAGAGGACTGAATTCCAGGCCAACTTAGACCACATAGGGAACCCCTGTTTTGAAATGAATAATAAGAAGAAATCTATCAATAAGAGAGAGAAGGGCAGAATAAAAGCTTAAAACCTAGTAGATGATGATTATTCACTAATGTAGGACCCTTTAGGGAGCTTGCTCTTCAGCCTGCTCTTATGCAGTGAGGCCTCCTAGCTAGAGGGCTCTCCAGACCCCAAACTCCTGTCTACTCCTTTTTCAACCTTATTAAAAAGAGTCCTGTACCAAAGATACATCACGGTGTCTTGGTGACAGCCACCGGATCTCACCCTGAGACACCACAGCTCCTTCTTCTCTATGACCCAATGTATAGGGATACCCCTAGTGGTTGCCTGAAGCTACTGGCTGCTGGCCAGTTGCTTTTACCAACATATACATATCTGTGCTAAAAAGTCAACTAATAAATCAGGCACAGTAAGAGACTAACAAAAATCAGTAGCAATAAAACAGAACAATTAAAAGCAATACACCAAAATATTAAGTATTATTCAAGAATTAATGTAGGTAGAGTTTTTCATTGGGACCACCAGCTCACCAATAACCACACAGAAACTTATTATTAATTATAAATGTTTGGCCAATAGCTTAGTAGCTAGCTCTTACATCTTAAATTAACCCATATTTCTTATCTATGCTCTACCACACGGTGGTACTTTTTTTCAGCATGGCATGTTGATCTTGCTTTTCTCCATGTTTCCTGGAGAGTCCCATGACTCTGCCCTTCTTCTTCCCCACACTCTCTTTTTTTTCCTGCAAGTCATGCCTAACCTTTTGCTGCCCAGCTATTGGCCAGTCAGCTCTTTATTAACCAATGAAAGTAATACATACCCACAATGTACAAAAAGATTGTTCTACAGCAAATTAATCATCTTTAATTCATTTATTCCTTTTAATCTTTTGTTCTGGAATTTCCTATTTAATATTTTCAGACCTTGGTTGATACTAGATGATTAAAACCAGGGGAGGTGAAAACTATATATAAATACATAGATTAGGAGGGGCTACTATATACTATACATAAATACACAGATATATATGGATATATATGGATATTTATGACCCAAACTA
This sequence comes from Peromyscus leucopus, assembly GCF_004664715.2. Taxonomy (NCBI): domain Eukaryota; kingdom Metazoa; phylum Chordata; class Mammalia; order Rodentia; family Cricetidae; genus Peromyscus; species Peromyscus leucopus. The sequence continues at coordinate 34,305,152 of NC_051074.1, forward strand.
GAATTTTATTTCTAATTTCCATATATACGTGTGTGTGTGTGTGTGTGTGTGTGTGTGTGTGTGTGTGTGTATGTGTGTGTATCATTGCTTTTCCCACTATGGATCTGACCAAAATATAATGTGGATGTGGTCAAGGACTGGCTTGTTACTGGTCTCCAATGTGAACAATGTTAAATGTCAACAGACTAAAGGTTGAGGAGGCCTGTGTTCTCTTCCGCTTGTGGGCTGTCTTACTGCTTTCTAGAACTACCAAGAGTGTGTTCAGAAGCAGGGCAGAGAGGCTGCCCTTTGCTCCCATTCCTAGCAGGACCATTCCATTTTTACTTCATCTACTTCTCTCCACCTGGGTTGGAGTACTGAAAATTCACTACCTTTGGTTAATTTTCTTTTTATCTCAGTAAGGTGTGTGAAAGATTTACAAGACACGTAAACACAGCTCATTCTGTGTTCAGAGTTCTAGTGAGTGAGCTAAGGTGAAGCGGGAAAGGAAAGAGCCGGGATTGGGTGGGAGTCAAGTCCTGCCAGTTCATAAGGGAACTCAGCTCTTCCTCCTTTAAGGTTCACACTGCTGCTCATAATCTACATTTGTGAAAATGGATGCCATTGGAATGCGACTGTCCAAAGGATTTGGCCTGGGGTCTGTCTAGTGCCTAAATCTGAGCACTCGTACTCAAGAAAACTCTGGGGAACTGTGGGGTTGGTGGGTAAACACCCCACAGGTGTCCAGGCTAGAATGTGGGGTGTCTTCCATTGGCTCATGTGTCTGCACACTTGGTCCCCATATAGCGGTGCTGTTTTGGAAAGTTGTAGACTCTTTAAGAGGTGATGTCTACCCAGAGGAAGTGGGTTATAGCCCACCCTAGATGTGGCTCCAGTCTTCTCTGCTGTCTGGTCCACCAAGATGTAGTAAAAAGCCCTAGCCATATGCTTCTGGCATCATGACTCAGCCATAGTGACTGCACCTTCTCAGGCTGTGTGCCAAGGTAGATCCGTGCTCCCTGAAGTCACTCCTGGTGGGTACTTTGTCTCAGTGCAGAGTAATTACTACATGGTCTAATGACGTGCTGGGGCAGTGGTGGCACACACCTCTAATTCCAGCACTCAGGCGGCAGAGGCAGACAGATCTCTCTGAGTTCGAGGCCAGCCTGGTCTATGGAGTGAGTTCCAGGACAGCCAAGGCTACATAGAGAGACCCTGTCTCAAAAAACAAAACAAAGGCAGAGACATACAGGCTCGGCGGCAGCCAGCAGAGACAAAGAGGCCCGGCAGCGGCCCGCAGAAGTAGACAAGCCCGACGGTGGAGACAAGCGGACACAGGTAGGCCCACAGCAGCAGCCCTCAGAGGTAGACAGGTACGGCAGCAGTGACAAGCAGAGGCAGGTAGGCCCGCGGTGGCAGCCGGCAGAGACATACAGGCTCGGCGGCGGCCTGTAGAGGTAGACAGACCCAGCGGCGGAGACAAGCAGACGCAGGTAGGCCCGAGACAGCTGGCAGAGGTAGACTGACCCAGCAGAGGCAGGCAGGCCCAGTGCGGAGGCAGGCACAGCAGGCAGCGGCCGAAACACAGTCACAATAAAGACCAGAAACAGAGCTATTACCTGCTGAAGAGCTAGTGAAAACAAACTCTTAATCAAAAGCTTGGAACAAGGACACCTCTAACTACAACACCCGGGGAAGAAGCTATCTCCGTGGGACGGAAGCAGAACGAATCTGAACACTCCGTCTGAGGCCAACCCAGGGCCCAGCTGCTGATCCTGCAAAACCCAACAACTTGGAGGTGTTGGTGAGACTACCCCACTCAGCTGAAATCCATCTGGGAGAGGATTCAGATCCCTACAGTTTGAAGTCTGAAGAAACAAGATCAGCTGAGGAGTTGACGAATGAACAAAACATGACCTGGGAACACAGAAGAAGACACTGCCCAGCCACCAAACCAGATCACCAGAATCATAAGTAGATACTTCACCAACTGAGATCAGCTGCCCCTGAAGAAACAGCCCAATAGCATCAATCTAACCAAGAACTCCTACTGAACCAAGACTAAAAATTAGAACAAGAGAGGCACTCTCAGACACAGACACCACCTGCACCGAGCAGAGGAAGAAATGAGTAGACGCCAGTGCAAAAATACAGGCAACAACATAAAGACCTATATGGCAACATCAGAACGTAGTGATTCTACACCTGCAAGACCTGAACATACCAAGACAGAAGAAACAGAAGAAATCAACCCTAAAAATGACTTTAAGAAGATGATAGAGGCCCCTAAAGAAGAAATAAAACATTCCCTTGAAGAGGAAATAAAAAATTCCCTTAAAGAGGAAATGAAAAACTCCATTAAAGAGCAAATAAAAACTTCCCTTAAAGAGGAAATGAAAAACTCCATTAAAGGGGAAATAATATTTCTTTCTCCCCTAAAGAAATGGAAGAAAAAATGAACAAAAAATGGGAAGAAATAAAAGAAAGCCAAGAAAAAGCAATTAAACAGATGAAAGAAACATTCCAAGATCTGAAAAATGAATTTGAGACAATAAAGAAAACACATGCTGAGGGAATGGTGGAAATAGAAATCCTGACTAAGCGAACAGGAACTACAGAAACAAGCATAATCAACAGATTGCAAGAGATGGAACAGAGAATCTCTTGACACTGAAGACACAATAGAGAAAATAGATTCGTCAATCAAAGAAAATACTAAAGACAAAAAAGTCATAACACAAAATGTCCAGGAAATTTGGGACACCATGAAAAGACCAAACCTAAGAATAATAGGGATAGAAGAAGGAGAAGAATACCAACTCAAAGGCACAGAAAATATATTCAACAAAATCATAGAAGAAAACTTTCCTAACCTAAAGAAAGAAATACCTATGAAGATACAAGAAGCTTACAGAACACCGAATAGGCTGGATCCAAAAAAAAAAAAAAAAAAAAAAAAAAAAAAAAAAAAAGTCCCCTCGCCACATAATAACCAAAACACTAAACACACAGAACAAAGAAAAAATATTAAGAGCCGCAAATGAAAAAGACCAAGTAACATATAAAGGCAAACCCATCAGAATAACACCAGACTACTCAATAGAGACTATGAAAGCTAGAAGATCATGGACAAATCTTATGCAGACACTAAGAGACCACGGATGCCAACCCAGACTATTATACCCAGCAAAACTCTCAATCACCATAGGTGGAGTAAACAAAATATTTCAGGATAAAACCAGATTTAATCAATACCTGTCCACAAACCCAGCCCTACAGAAAGCACTAGAAGGGAAAATCCAACCCAAAGAAGCTAAACACATCCATGAAAAATCAAGCAATAAATAATCCCACACCAACATACACCAAAGAAGGACAACACAACACAACCACAAAAAATAACAGGAATTAACAATCACTGGTCATTAATATCCATCAATATCAATGGTTTCCACTCACCTATAAAAAGACACAGGCTAACAGAATGGATAAGAAAACAGGACCCATCCATCTGCTGCATACAAGAAACACACCTTAACTTCAAAGACAGACACTACCTCCGAGTAAAGGGCTGGGAAAAGGCTTTCCAAGCAAATGGACCTAAGAAACAAGCTGGTGTAGCTATCCTAATATCTAATAAAATAGACTTCAAACTAAAATCAATCAAAAAAGATCAGGATGGACATTATATATTTATCATGGGAAAAATCCACCAAGATGAAGTCTCGATTCTAAACATGCTCCAAATACAAAAGCACCCACATTCATAAAAGAAACACTACTAAAATTTAAAACGCACATCAAACCCCACACATTAGTAGTGGGAGATTTTAACACACCACTCTCACCAAAAGACAGATCTACCAGACTGAAACTTAACAAAGAAATAAAGGACCTAACAGATGTTATGACTCAAATGGACTTAATAGATATCTACAGAACATTCCATCCTAACACAACAGAATATACCTTCTTCTCAGCACCCCATGGAACCTTCTCAAAAATTGACCACATGCTTGGCCACAAAACAAATCTCAACAGATACAAAAAAAATTGGAATAACCTCCTGTATCTTATCAGACCACCATGCCTTAAAGTTAGACCTCAACAACAACAAAAATTATAGAAAACCCACAAACTCATGGAAATTGAATAATGCCCACCTGAAACATCAATGGGTCAAGGAAGAAATAAAGAAAGAAATTAAAGATTTCCTAGAATTCAATGAAAATGAAAGTCCAACATACCCAAACTTATGGGACACTATGAAAGCAGTGCTAAGAGGAAAATTCATAGCTCTAAATGCACACATAAAGAAGATGGAGCAATCCCATACCAATGAATTAACAGCACAACTGAAAGCTCTAGAACAAAAAGAAACAAACTCACCCAGAAGAAATAGACGTCAAGAAATAATCAAACTGAGGGCTGAAATCAATGAAATAGAAAACAAGAGAACAATACAAAAAAATCAATGAAACAAAGAGTTGGTTCTTTGAAAAAAATCAACAAGATAGACAAACCCCTAGCCAAATTAACCAAAAGGCAAAGAGAGAGCACCCAAATTAACAAAATCAGAAATAAAAAGGGAGACATAACAACAGACAACGAGGAAATCCAGAGAATCATCAGATCATACTTCAAAAACCTGTACTCCACAAAAATGGAAAACCAGGAAGAAACAGACAATTTTCTGGTAAATACCACATACCAAAATTAAATCAAGACCAGATAAACCATTTAAATAGACCAATAACTCCTAAAGAAATAGAAACAGTCATCAAAAGTCTCCCAACCAAAAAAAGCCCAGGACCAGATGGTTTCAGTGCAGAATTCTACCAAACTTTCAAAGAAGAACTGATACCAATACTCTTCAAAGTGTTCTACACAATAGAAACAGAAGGAACACTACCAAACTCTTTATGAGGCTACAATTACCCTGATAGCCAAACCACACAAAGATGCAACAAAGAAAGAGAACTACAGACCAATCTCCCTCATGAACATTGATGCAAAAATACTTAACAAAATATTGGCAAACCGAATCCAAGAATACATCAAAACAATTATCCATCACGACCAAGTAGGATTCATCCCAGGGATGCAAGGATGGTTCAACATATGAAAATCAGTCAATGTAATACACCATATAAACAAACTGAAAGAAAAAAACCACATGATCACCTCCTTAGATGCTGAAAAAGCCTTTGACAAAATCCAATACCCCTTCATGATAAAGGTCTTAGAAAGATCAGGAATACAAGGAACATTTCTAAACATAATAAAAGCAATTTATAGCAAGCCAACAGCAAACATCAAATTAAACAGAGAGAAACTCAAAGCGATACCACTAAATTCAGGAACAAGACAAGGCTGTCCACTCTCCCCATATCTATTCAATATAGTACTAGAAGTTCTAGCTAGAGCAATAAGACAACAAAAGGAGATCAAAGGGATACAAATTGGAAAGGAAGAAGTAAAACTTTCACTATTTGCAGATGATATGATAGTATACATAAGTGACCCCAAAAACTCTACTAGGGAACTCCTACAGCTGATAAACTCCTTCAGTAAAGTGGCAGGATACAAGATCAACTCAAAAAAATCAGTAGCCCTCCTATACACAAATGATAAAAGGGCTGAGAAAGAAGTCAGAGAAACATCACCCTTTACAATAGCCACAAATAATATAAAATACCTTGGGATAACACTAACTAAACAAGAATTAGGATATTCTTACTCCAGCTGTTTGGTGAGTCTGGTATTATAACTTCTTCACCACTGTTATACTTAATGAAAATACTGCAATGGCTGTCAGCTCTAATGCAACCGTTGTCTTAGTTTTGGCCGTTTGGGTTTCTAATACATTTTCTCTGTAAATGTGTATCAATGCATTTCCCCACATTTTCACTTATTTCATGGGACAAAAAGTAACAACTAGACCTCTGTGCGGAAACACCTTAGTCACATGACCTGCTCGGCCGCTTCGCTGTCCAGCGACTGGCTCAGTGAAAGCCAATTCTCCACACTGCTTGCGCCCTCTACAGTTTATATCAGAAATAGAACACAGTAGTTTTTTTTTTTTTTTTTTTTTTTGGTTTTTCGAGACAGGGTTTCTCTGTGTAGCTTTGCGCCTTTCCTGGGACTCACTTGGTAGTCCAGGCTGGCCTCGAACTCACAGAGATCCACCTGGCTCTGCCTCCCGAGTGCTGGGATTAAAGGCGTGCGCCACCATCGCCCGGCCAAACACAGTAGTTTTTAAATTTTCTAAGTATAACTGGCTTGAAATAAGAAAACACTATGCAAACTACATGACTATGTAGTCCTCTTTTCTATTTCATCTCATTAAGCAATCCAGAGTAACTTGATTCTCCTTTTTGTTTATTGTTTTGTTTTGTTTCGAGACAGGGTTTCTCTGGGTAGTTTTGGTGCCTGTCCTGGATCTCGCTCTGTAGACCAGGCTGGCTTCGAACTCACAGAGATCTGCCTGCTTCTGTGAGTGCTGAGATTAAAGACATGCCACTCCCCCTGCCCCATTCTCTTAAATTGGAAGTCCCCGAGTCTCTTCCTCATCTATGGCAGTAATGGTGGGCCCCTTAAAGTACCTTCATGCTTCCTCTGTGCTCCCTGGTAACAATCCCTCACCCATGCAACCCTAAACTCTACATTCTGTAACCCCCAAACCATTTCCTCATCTCCTCTGGTGCCTCTTTGCTCTCTGGAGATACCAGGTGACCGTCTCTTTAAGACTTGCTCTCAGTCCTGCTCTTCATCAGTACCAACTTCGGGAACTTTCTTAGCCCCTGAAGGAGCTCTCTTTTGGTGCCGATTCAAGCTTTACCAGTGTATAGACAAATCCACTCATGGTCCCTGCTTCTCCACTGTTACTCCCCAACTCACCCTACACACGGAAGGAGAATTCTATACTTTCCTCCAAGTTTCGCACAGGGATTGACAGGCCATAGTCCTGTCAATGGATTGACAGGCCATAGCCCCTGTTGTGGTTGGGATTAGTTTGGCTGCTACAGGTTTGGCCGCGGGCGGCTTGGGTCACAGTCTGTACCTATCTCAACAGATATCCACCCAGCTAACACATACCATCCACGAGTCAATATTGACTCTGAAATGACTCCCAAACCAGCTCATTTCTCTGGCCTCAGTGGTCCTTCAAAATCAAAGGGCCCTCAACTTACTAACTACTGAAGGTGGGGAGGGGTACTTATCTCTTCCTCAAAGAAGGATGCTGCTACTATGTCAACCAATCTGGCCATGGGGAAGAACTGATTAGAGACTTACACAACTGGAAAGGTCTCTAAGGCCTCCAGGGCCAACTCCTTTGCAGAGCTCTCATTTTGATCTCCCGGTGGGGCCCCCTGGCTCTTAAATCTCTTTGGCCCACTGATTTCCATGCCCCTTGTAATTATGATCACTTCCTGTCTCTTCAGGGTCTTTCAGAAAAGAATTAGCAAAATCACCTGATGGTTGGTAAACCAGATGCTTCTGGCAGAATTTCCCCAGGCCTCCTAACCTCACTTGCCTTCCTGAGCCTTTGCATCCTAGATGGCTAGTCCCCAGGTCCAACCTACAGAGGGCCTCAGCTTGGCCCGCACTTCCCTAGCCCCAGATGGTCCAGCAGAGCCAGGGCAGTGAGTGAAACAACTTGCTCTTCCAAGGCCTTGGCCAGCGTTCCAGCTTTCCTGGGCCCCCAACAATACCCCAATGTCAGCAGGAAGTAGCCATAGTAAAGATTATGTGGCCCCTTTTTATTTATTATCAACAAAAGGCTGGACTGTCTGGTCCCACGAAATCCCTTTTCCCAAAGTCTGGCCTTTAGACAGAAGCCAGCATTCCCTCGGGGACTTGAGAAAATAGTCCCTACCTGCTAAAAGGAACATTCTCCTTATCTCTGGCCACACGCCTGTTGTTCCTTTTAACATATAAAGGTCTATGCTAGCTTCTAGGCTCCTTCAATCCCTATGGTCAAGTACCTGTAATACACTTCAAAGCCCTCCACCCCAGCTCACATGCTCCCCTCCTCCCAGGTACCTGTTCCCTTAAAGCCCTGGAAATCCACCCCCCCACCCCTACTTCCACCCACCTCTGCTTTCCTGAGAGACATTTGGAATGAACTTTTCCCCTTTTTATCCATGAAGTAGCTGTTTGGGTTTCTTTACAGTGTCCATTTCATTCAGACCCAATCTCTAAAAGATTGATAATTTAGGGCCGAGGGGATGGCTGGCTAGGTAAAAACTCCCAGTGTAGAGCGGCAATGCCCTCCCCTCCCCAACTCAAATAAAAGTCAGATGCAATATCGCAATCATCCGTCATCCTAGCACTATGGCTCCATGGCAAGATGGGAGGCAGAAACAAGCGAGTCTCCCCAAAGCTCTCAGGCCACCTAGCCTGACCCTAGAGCGGCAAAGAGACACCCTCAAACATGGTGGAAAGGTAAAGACTGGCCTCTGATCTCCACCTCATGCTGTAGCATGTGTGCCCCCCCCAAACAAATCTAAATAAGAAAAAAAAAAAGCAAAACCAGGCAAATAAAAAGAAAGACACTTAGGCAGATCCACTTCCTTCTCTCTACCCTCTGTGTCTGAAAACGCAATCTACTTGCATGTAGCACCTGTGTCCTCCCTGAAACAACCAAGCCGTGACCCTGGGCAATAGTTGGGACATGAGGAAAGGCGAAAATCCCACCCTTACTGGATCGCTAAGGAGATGACATGAGGCCACACTTTCAGACATGTAGATGGTGGCTTCTACTTTGGATGACCTGGTGGAAAGAGTCCCGAAGCAAGTCCTCTTGGGCATCCCTGGTCAAGCAGCTGCTGGGTGCTCCTTCTTTGAGCTTGCACACTGGGATGGCTACATAGACATCTCTCAAACAACAGCAGACATTTATGAATGCGACCAATGATAACGGCCATGAAAGGAAAGGACGGGGGGCTGAGCAGGCATACAGTGGCGGGACAGGGACTTTGGGCAGAAAAATCCTGTCTGCATCCAGCTTTTTCACTTACTGTGACCTGGAGGAATTTGCTTTGCCTCTCTGTTTCCATTGCTGTGTAGACAGCACAAAGAATCCTTGCCTCACCCTAACTGCGAGGATGGCATGCCTAGGTGCTTGCGGACCTAGTGGCAGTACTGAACGCTGGATACAGTGTCCCCAGCATGTCTTCCGGCTCTTGGTCCAGAGCAGAATGGAATGCTCTGTCACCAGCCCAGCCTCTGGGGGTTTGGGCTCTGAGGACCTAAAGAGTTAGTTAATGCTTTGAATTGCCTTTTCATAAGCCCTGGCTGCACGCTTGGAGAGTTTTGTTTCTGTTTTTGTTTTTATAAGTCTCAGTGAAGGCTGAATTCCAAGACAAATGAGCTAGAAATACCAGGGCTGGCACCTGGGCACCCCAGTGTTTAAGAAGCTTTTTTTTTTGAAAGAGATCTTCATATGTAGTCACAGTTGAGATCTGTGAGTGCGTTGAACAAATGTAACAACTTCCAATGTGCAAAAGCAGAATGCAATAAATGTTGTTCTTATCACTTGGCCCAACCAGTGTGCAGTTCACTGTCTTAGCCCATCTGAACGAGTTCTGCTTTTAGCCAAGTCTAGCCACGGAAGCTCTTAGTCAGTCCTCTTTTTCTCCAAGAGCACAGCACAGGAAGGACAGGCTTCCTCCAGGAGCTGTCCACAGAGATCTGGTTCCTGTACTGCCTTAGCCTGAGAATACTCCGGAACGCAACCCTGGGTGGTTTGTTTCTAAACAGGGGATTCACAAACAACCCAACCCAACCAGGTAGTTTGGTCGCGGCAGAAAAGCCTGATTCTGCACCCAGGAGCCGATGTAACTGGAAAAGTTAAGGCTAAACACGGAAAACTAACTGTAGCTCTTTGTCTTGAGATCGAGGAGGCAAAGACTTCAGGTTTTAAATACCTTAGAGGCATTACTTACCTGTTTAAGAGTCGAGATCCAGAAACAAATTGACAGCCTTTGAGGTGCTAAAATGCAACTTTCTATAACACCCATTTTCTAGATAGGGTCATGGCTAGAGTTGGGGGATTATAATTACCCAAATTCACCCAGCTGTATATTTAAAACCCGTGTCTTGTGTTGTAAGTAAGACACACCTCACTTTATAAATAAAATAGCATAAACTAGGCATAGTGGAGCATGCCTTTAATCCTAGTACTTGGGAGGCAGAGACAGACGGAGGACCTGTGAGTTTGAGGCCAGCCTGGTCTACAAAGAGTTCTAGGACAGCCAGGGCTACACAGAGAAACCTTGTCTCGAAAAACCAAAAAAAAAAGGGAAGGAAGGAAGGAAGGAAGGAAGGAAGGAAGGAAGGAAGGAAGGAAGGAAGGAAGAGAAGAGAAAAAGAAAGTTGGCAAAGTTATTTGTCATAAGTGAGAAAGAATCCAAACCGTTGGAGGTGAATGCCCTATGTGATCTGGCTGACGGGGGGACCAGTGGGGTGAGAACTGGGCTCTTACTCAGCAGGATGAAGCTCAGGACCCATTGAAAAACCGCAGTGGTCTGCAGGCGCCGGGCCAGCGGGACGTTGAGTGGGGCGAACTGGATCTTCATGGTCTCACCCGGAGGACAGCACCTTCCACAAGGTCTGCAGTACTGATACTGACCCGGAGGCGGTGGTTCCAGCAGGCGGGGGTTGGGGTGTGTGTGTGTGTGTTTGTGTGGGTGGGAAACCCTCCCACTAGGGCCTGGGTTTCCACCTGGCTTTGCCCATTTGTTCATGTGATCTACCACTCCGGGCTAGGCTCCAGAATCCGCCCTTAAACCCACCCCTTCCTTTGAACCCAGCAACTGGGGAATGGTTAGTTTGGTTGTTTGGGGCTTAGAGCACCAGCTGGAGGTAGACATGGGACTTAAGTTTATTGGTCTGGGTCTTCACACTACCCTCACAGTGTGTGTGTGTGTGTGTGTGTGTGTGTGTGTGTGTGTGCCTTCTTTTGTGTCCTAAAATTCTTACACAAATCTTGGGTAATTTTCTTCTGTTCATTCTCTCTCAATCCATTTTTACTGAAAGCCTACCAAATTACCATTATCTTGTTCGCAGAGAAAAATAACTCTGGGGGAAAGGACAAATCTAAGCAAAATAACCACACAACTGAATAGTATATAATTTCAAGACCCTGTTATGGGCACAAGACTGAAAGATCCAGAATCTGGAGGGACTTGACCTCTTGTGTCTGCCGGTCCTTCTTAGCAATTACCTGAGTAACAGTCAGCCTCAGATACGTTTCTCAAGACTACTGTTGAGATAGCACCACTGGAACCTGGGGCTCACCCAATTAGGCTATGCTGGCTACGCTGGCTATCCAACAAGCCCCACAATCCTCTGCTATCACTTCCCCAGCCCGACTTTTTACCTGATTCTGGGCACGACTCAGATCCTCACACTTGCAAGCATTTTTTATCAGTTCAGCTATCTCTCCAGCCCTTGACCCGAGTTTTAAATGATTAATTGATGGAGATCTGCCAAGCCAAGAGAAATGTGTGTGCAAAGGTCTTCCTTAGAAAAGAGGAAGGGAGCCACTTATGACTTCTTGCTGGCAAAATTGGTTTTGTTGTTGTTATTTTTGTTTTGTTTTTCTGGTTGAAGAGTTATTTTCTTCTCTGATTTTTTTCTAAACCATCTTTGATGCTAGGTGGGGATACTGTGATTATAAACTATGTCCCACAGTGTGAAGATCTCTTGCTAGGTCGGACCTGGCTCTGTAGCAACACTTCAGAGTATCCATTCCGCTTTGCAGCTAAGGAAATCAGGGCTCAAAGTAGAGGCCAGCCTGGGCTACACCAGATTCTTCTCAAAAATTAAAACAACCTTGTGTGTGTGTGGGGGGGGGGTGAGGGGCTGTTGTAGGGCAAGTGCTAAAGACCATGGCTTACCCTGTCCTGGAAATTAGGCAGAACAGAGATGGATTGAGATGAGGATGAAAGACACAAACAGTAGGAGAAGCCGAACACCTAAAAATCCTGGTCCTAATCACTTAGAATATTTCTGACAATGCCTTTGTCATTACCCCACAGAAATCAGCTGGTAAATAACAATCAAATCTTTTGTTGAGTATGGGGGACAGATTTAAGAGTGTTTAGCCTTAACTCTTGTAGCTTAAGTGAGCCTTGAACTCCATGTGTTCATGGACTTGAACTCCTGATTCACCTGCTCTGTCTCCCTAGTGCTAAGGGGCTACCAGTGTGCAACGTAGTGATCAGCAAGAACCATTATATTTTTTAAAAGACTTATTTCTATTTTAAAAGTGTGAATGGATTTTTTACATTTTGATTTTATGTATATAGGTGTTCTGCCTGCATGCCTGTCTATCTGTGCACTATATGTATGCCTAGTGCCCACAGAAGACAGAAGAGGGCATTAGATCCTCTGGAACTGGAGTTACAGACAGCTGTGAACTGTCATATGGGTACTGGAAATTGGACCCAAGTCTTCAGGAAGAGCAGCAACTTATTTATTTATTCACTTTACCTACCAACCACAGATCCCCTCTCATCCCTCCTCCTGCCCCTCCCCCCCCATTCTCTCCTCCAACAAGGTAAGTTCTTCTACAGGGTGACAGCTAAGCCTGGTACATCCAGTTGAGGCAGGATCACCAAGCCCCTCCCCGATTTATCAGGGGTGAGCAAGGGTGACCATAGGCAATGGGATCCAGAAAGCTGGCTCAGTGCACCAGGGTTAGATCCTAATCATAATGCCAGAGGCCCCTCAAACAGACCCAGCTACACAACTGTCTCCCATATGCAGAGGGTCTAATTGGTCCCATGCTGGTTCTACAGCTGTCAGTCTCAAGTTCGTGAGTTCCTTTGAGCTTGGTTCAATTGTCTCTGTAAATTTCCCCATCATGGTCTTGAGGCCCCTTGCTCATATAATCCCTCTTCCCTCTCTTCCACTGGACTCCCAGAGCTTGGTCTGGTGCATGGTTGTGGATCTCTGCATCTGCTTCCATCCATTACTGGATGAAGGCTCTATAATGACAGTTAGGATATTCACTGATCTGATTATTGGAGTAAGCCAGTTCAGGCACCCTCTCCACTGTTGCTAGTAGTCTAATCTGGGGTCGTCCTTGTGGATTCCTGGGGATTTCCCTAGCACCAGGTTTCTCCCTTTCCCCATAATGTCTCCCTCTATCAAGATATCTCTTTCATTGCTCTCCTACTCTGTCCCTCCTCCAGCTTGACCATTCCATTCCCTTATGTTCTCATCCCCCATCCTCTACCCTCTATTGTCCACCCCTCATCCCCAGTTTACTCTTCAGGATCTCCTCTGTTTCCCCTTCCCAAGGTGATCCGTACATCCCTCTTAGGGTGCTCCTTGTTTCCTAGCTTTTCTGGAGCTGTGGGTTGTAGTCTGGTTATCCCTTATGAGTGAGTACATACCATGTTTGTCCTTCCGAGTCTGAGTTACTTCACTTAGGATGATATTTTCTAGTTCTATCCATTAGCTTGCAAATTTCACGATGTCATTGTTTGGTTTTTTTTAACAGCTAAGTAATATTCCACTGTATACCACATTTTCTTAATTCATTCTTTGGTTGAGGGGCGTCTAGGTTGTTTCCAGGTTCTGGCTATTATGGGATACTGCGAGCAGCAACTATTTTTAAACTCTCCAGCTCAACCACATATTATCACAGTCCACTGGAGCTATCCTCAGAACTAATAGAGCCAATCAGTTCATCGGCCTATCATCATGTTGTTGGTTTGGTTTTTTGAGACAGGGTCTCACTATATAGCCTTGGCTGGCCTGGAACTCACTTATGTGGACTAGACTGACTTTCAACTCACAGAGATCCACCTGCCTCTGCCTTCTAAGTGCTTCGATTAAAGGTGTGTGCTGCTACACCTGACTCCATCTTCCTTTAATCAACAATTAAATCATTACTCAGTCTTTGGCCATTCAGTGTGTGTCCATCTGTGTTTGTGCTGTGTGCGCACTGGACTTGGGTGTTTACTGGGTTGAAATGGTGAGAAAGTTTTAACTCTTCAAACAATTGTTGCTTATAAGTTTCCTTGATCTGTAGAATTAAAACTAATAGGAAGTCATGCATGGTGGTATATGCCTGTAATCCCAGCACTTGGGAGATGAGGAAGGAAGGTCAGGAGTTCAAGGTCATGTTTGGCTATGTAGTAATTTTGAAGCCAGCTTGGACTATATGAGACCCTGTCTCAAGAAAACCAAAACAAACCAAACACCCCCAATCACCAAATATCAACCTTTGATATTATCCTTCAACAAGAACCTTTGACATCATCCTTCCGAGCTACACACTTGACGGAAGAGGAAGCTGAGAGCATAGAAACTGAATTGTTTGGCCAGAACAACCAGCTACTTACTGGTCATTGGTAAGCTTAGATCTCTTTACAGCCCTTCACGCCCTGTTTTTAAAGACTAGAATTGATAAGAAGAAAAGCTAAGAAAAGTTAAGACACTGGTTTCAGACCTTTTTTCCTCCCACAGAAATATTTTTTAATACTTGAAACCTTCCAGTTTATAAAATAAAGTGAAGCAAAGCAACTGTGGCCGAACCAGCAGAGACACCAACTCCCACCAAATCCACATCTTCCTCATTTGGGAGACCATATTTTTGGTGAAATGAAACCTACATATAATAACCACCAACAGTTTCAGCTTTTCTGAGTCTGGCAAGAACCACTGCTTCGTTCTTTCTTTCTTGGGTGTTGATCTTATTTTGTGAGTGGCTCGATATTTGGAGAAATGCAGTTCAAAATCCAACATATGACCATCACTGAGTGTTTACACCTCCATGTATGGTGCCACATGCTTTACGACACATGTCTGACTTCAACCCTATAGGGACCTTCTGGAGAAAGTTTATTCCTTTTATTAATGAAGAAACTGAATTGAAAAGCTGAGCAAATTTCCACACAGGATGGGTTAAGATAGAAAAGAACAGAACCATGTTTCTATTTTTTTTTGTTTTGTTTTTTGAGACAGGGTTTCTCTGTAGCAATCTGTCTTTCTGTCTGTGTTTTTCTATTGCTAGAGTTCTCACGAGGACTTAGATCCTCAATCCCAATCCTTTTCACGGCTCCTCTGAAAGCTCCATGGGACTAGCCTCAGTTGTTTCCTCAACTAGCGTGTTGCTAATACACGAGGACCACTTTACAAAGCATGTCCTTCCCTGGCTGCCTTTTTCTTTTTGAGACAGAGTCTCTATGTAGTCCTGGCTGTTCTGGAACTTATTAAGTAGACCAGGCTGCCCTAAAACTCACAGATATCCTTCTGCCTCTGCCTCCCAAATGCTGGGATTAAAGGCGTGCGCCACCACACCCGATCCCTGGTTGCTCTTTTAAATCATATATCATGACACTATAAGCTATGACTCCTAAAAATTATTATGGTCATTGCATTCTTCCCACGACAACACCACTTTTAGTTATACTAGACCTGTGAATTTGGAGCACCATCAAGCCAATCAAGTCGGGGGCAAGGAGAGACTGGGGAGGCATATTGAAACTGTGTGTAGGCACATTCTTGAGACGGGCAGCCAGTAACTAAACAGCTGTGGGACAGAGCAGCCGCCATCTGTTAGTTCCAGCTTCTGAGAAGGTTTGCTTCATGGTCTGAATATTTGCATCTCCCTCAAAATTCACACAGAAATCCTACCAAGTTGATAGTATTAAGAGGTGAAGGTAACTGGGAGGTAATTATGTCTTTTAATTATTATTACATTTTATTTTGTGTATGCATGTTTATGTGTGCACACATGCTATTGCATATATTTGGAGATAAAAGAACTTGAAGAATTGGTTCTTTTCTTCCACCGTGTGGTTTCTGGGGGTTGAACTCAGGTTGTCAGCTTGGTGGCAGGTGCCTGTTGAGCAATCTTACTGATTAGCAACTAGGAGAAGAGTCGTTATGAATGGGATATTGTCCCAAAGAAAGAGGCCTAAGGGAGCTCATTCATGCTTTCTGTGTGAGTACTCATGAGGAACTCAGCTGTATGCAATACACCCACAGACTCTTATCAGAACTCAACAATGGCACCTTGATCTTGGGTTTTCCAGCCTCCAGAGCGGTGATGAATAAACTTTGTTATTTATCCGCTGCTATGCCTATGGTTCATTGATATAGCAGCCAGAACCATCTGACATAGTCCAATCCAGAAGATGAGGTTTGTGGGGGGCCATCCACCCCCACTTTCCCCCAGGGTATTCTTGAGTAAAAGCAGCAGGAAATATTAGGTAGAAATATAGCTAGAGAGAAACAGAAAACACAGGATAGCCTTGGGAGGGCCTGGATCCTAATCCATAGGGCCCTAAAAACCTCCCCCCAGGCACAGCCAAGTGCAGACCCTCCCACAACCTGGCAACCTCGCCCATGGTCAAATCATCCCCTTATGCAGCTCTGCTGTGTCAGGCAAACTCAGATCTCAGAAGGAAATTTCTGTGAGCTCCCACAGGGGTTGAACTAGAGCTTGTGTCTTTCTGGTTGTTTATGTCTTCTTGTATATGAACTGTTGCCTTCCCTGATGCCCCTCCATCATCTTCAAAATCATCACCATCACCACCATCATCATCTTATGGTTGTATTTCTTCTACACATATTTTCCCCCATGTCCTGGCCACTATCATCTCTCCCTTATATTACTGCAACCTCCTCACTTGTCTCCCCACCATGAAATTTTCTCTCTCAACTATCTCCTGATTTATTTTCCATAGTATACCTGCTATGGTATGGGTGAATGTCCCCCAGAGATCCATGTTAAAGAATTGGTTCCTGCTGGGGGCGGAATACTTAAGGGAGGTGCCTAGACCTTGAAGAAGTAAGGTCTGATATGTCTCTAACTATTGTGGCATAAATTCTAAGGAGATTGTAAGACCTGTTTTTTTTTTAACTTTTGTACATACTGTGACAAAATCCTTAATGTAAATAACTTAAGAGAGGGAAGATTTATTTAGTTAAGAGATGTCTGTCAATCATGGCTGGGAAGGCATTGGAGTAAGAACTCGTGTGGATGACTGTTCACATGGCCCAGAATACGAGGCAGAAAACACAGGGTCTAACCAGGAATGCATACCTTCAAAGGTCCTTTCTCAGGGACCTATTTCAAACCAGCCAGGTCCCATCTCATGAAGGCTCCACAGCTTTCAAACTAGTGCCATAAACGAAGGATCCAGTGTTCAAAACATGAGCCTTTAGGGGACATTTCAAATTTAAACAGTAGCACCCTGGCTATTTCCTCACCTCCCTGACTCAAGATGTGAACGGTCACCTCATTGTAGACTCCTGTCCTCTCCCATGAGTTGCTACTCCCACCAGAAAACAAAAGGGCCTGCTGGATCTTGAGCTTGATGCTCTGGGGTTGTGAGCCAATGTAAACCTATGCCAGGAATCATCTTAATTACTATTCTATTTCTGTGAAGAAATGCTACAACCAAGGCAACCTATAGAAGAATTTATCTGGGGCTTACAGTTTCAGAGGGTGAGTCCCCGACCATTATGGCGGGAAGCAAGGCAGCAGGCAGGCAGGCATGCATGGCTTTGAAGCAGTAGCTGAAAACTTATATCTTGAAATACAACCATGAGGCAGAGAGAGAAAAACAGGAATTGGCCTGGGCTTTTGAAACCTCAAAGCCCAGCCCAGTACCACACCTCCTGCAACAAATCCACACCTCCAAATACTTCACAAACAGTTCCACCAAACAGGCCAAACATCATTCCCATTCAAACACCACAGGTACTTTGCTTAGAATGATGAGAAACGAAAGCAATGATTACTGTGAGTTTTTCAAAATAGCAAATTTTAACCTTGTTGTTTACAAAAATCCTAAAATTTCTTTCCAATTCTCTCATGATGATGTATCAACTTTTTTTTTTTTTAAGATTTACTTATTTATTATGCATACAGTATTCTGCCTGCATGCCAGAAGAGGGCGCCAGATCTCACTATTGATGGTTGTGAGCCACCATGTGGTTGCTGGGAATTGAACTCAGGACCTCTGGAAGAACAGCCAGTACTCTTAACCACTGAGCCATCTCTCCAGCCCAAAGTATCAACTTTTAAAACAAGACTTAATTTTGTTTATGTGTTTATGTGTGTCATGCAAACCTTTGGAAGAAGACCATGTCATATCCTCTGGAGCTGTTACAGTTGGTTGTGAGCACTCCAACAGGAGTGCGGGGAACCAATCTTGGGTCCTCTGGAAGGGCAGCAAGACTTTTTAGCCTTTGAGCCCTTGCTCCTGCTCTTCAACTTTTTAATATGGTTTTGGACTCCCACATTATAGGTTATCTATGTATTTCTTGACTCTCAACTGTAACTTTCCAGCTTGCAATGCTGTAAGCTTTATCACTCTGAACATCTTCCTGTTGAAAAAGCAGGTTTCAGGAAGCATAAAGGGATACACATGTCTTAAAAACTGCCAGGGATTTCAGCCTTTTAAAGAGGTTCCACTCATTTGCCTTCTATCTTGTCAGTCATTTTCTCCCACTGAGAACTAGTTTGGGGTTTATTCTAGGGTCAGGGCCTCACTGTGTTGCCCAGGCTAACACTGAAATCACAGTCTTGTAGCTTCCTGAATGAGTAGTTGGGGTTAAGGGAATGTGCATAGATTGTTTTTGTCTGTGGTACTCAGGATGGAATGGGGGCCTCATACTTGCTGGGGAAGTAAGTGCTCTACCACTGAGTTACATGCCTAGAAAATAGAAAGAGCATGTGAGGTTTTGATTACAGGCAGTAAGGATACACAATGAGTACAGACTAGACAATTAGAGTAAATTGTATAACCTGCCTGCACCGTCTTACTTCTGGTAGAAGACAGTAGATCAAGTTCCATTTGACTTAACATTAGAGAGAGGTCATAGCTTTGGATCACTTGGACTGTTGGCTTCAGTGTAAATATCTAATAGTCAAATAGTACTTTGCAAGTTTAAAATGGTTTCTACATACTTTACTATAACTGTCATCAGAGGAAGTGCTGTGTCCTTTTTATGAACGAGGGAATGAAGGCTGGCAGTGGATACCACACACGTGAAAACATATGCAGTATCTGTGTCGTGTTAATCTCCTACTCTCTAGTTTAAAATGTACTGTGTTCTAGGTCCTATGCAGAAAGAAGTTCATACCTGACAGTATCACTTTCTCAACTACTTTCTGAGCCACAAGCATCACAGTTACACACTCCTGTCAGCAATGTTTTCTATGAATATTAAATCACTGACAGGCAAAACCCAATCAGTCCCTGAGCCTATGTGGCAATGAGACCGAGACTGTCTACCAGTGATTGGGCATGGAAAGGAAATAAGCATGATTGTGTTGTATTTCATGATGACACTTTTCCTCATAATAAAAGCAATAACTATTAACTACAGTTCTGTAGACTATAAAATATATAATGAAAATAATTGCACCACCTAGAGACAGCTATTAATAACACATAGGTGTATATCATGCACTAGTCTATTTTCAGTCATATTCATACATTTAGACAAAATTAATCATTTAAGCATAATACTTAATAATTGTCTTTATACTATTTGTTGAGTTTTTTACATTAAAAATTTCTCAGCATACATCGGGCTTTGTTGGTATATGCCTTTGCTTTTAGCATCTGGAAGGCAGAGGCAGGTGGATCTCTATGAGCTCCAGGTCACCTGCTCTATCATATCAAGTTCCAGGACAGCCAGGACTACATAGAGTGACCCTCTCTTTAAAAAAAAAAAGTCTCCCAGCACTATACACATACATAATACATGCATGTGTGTACCACAAGCAGATGGTTATCTTAGTTTTTTCCCTGTTGCTGTGATAAAATATTCTGACAAAGCAATTTAAGGGAAAAGTGTCCATTTTAGCTCACTGTTTAAGGTAGTCCGTCAAAGACAGGATGTCAAGCCAGTAAGAGCTTGAAGCAGCTGGTAACATGGAATCCCTAATTAAGAACTAGGAAGGGATGAATTGCTCACTTGGTTTTCGCCACTTTATACAGTCCAGAATCCCCTGCCCAGGAAATAGTTGCATCCACAGTTAAGATGAGTCTTTCCACGTCACAGTCAATAACCCCTCACAGGCATGCTCAGGGGCCCATCTAGATTCTGTCATGTTGACAACACTGACCACCCCAATAGTCAACATTATTCTACTTATATTTTACTTTCGGGTGTTGGGCTTCAAACCAGGGATGTGATGTATGCTGCATAAGCACTCTACCACTGAGCTGAATCCGTGGCCTTCTACATTTTTTTAATGTTTTCATATTAGGTTGTACCAAAATACTTTAATCAAGCCATGCCGTTAGATGTTTCCGCTGTTTCAGGTTTTTTCCTATATTACAAAGAAATGATACCATTTTGTTTCTTTTCTCTTTTTTTTTTTTGGGGGGGCGGTTTCAAGACAGGGTTTCTCTGTGTAGCTTTGGAGCCTGTCCTGGACTAGTCTGTAGACCAGACTGGCCTTGAACTCACAGAGATCCACCTGCCTCTGCCTCCCAAGTGCTGGGATTAAAGGCGTGCGCCGCCGCCGCCGCCGCCGCCGCCGCCGCCGCCGCCGCCGCCGCCACCACCACCACCACTGCCTGGCACCATTTTGTTTCTTTAGAATAATTCCAATACTGGAATTTCATGATGAAAGAGAAACATGCTTAAGAAAGTTATTATCATTGCTAACTTGACTGGAACACCTAGGAGATGGCGAGGCACACCTTTGGCTATGCTTGTGAAGGCTGTCTCCAGAGAGGGAAAGATCTGTTTTGCATGTGGGTGGCACCATTCTATGGGCTAGAGACCTGGCCAGAGTGAAGGGCTGAAGGGAGAAAGCTAAGAGAGCACCTACATTTCCCTCCCAGCTTCCTGGCCCTCTATGAAGCAAACTGAACTGCCTCTCCATGCCTCACCCACCATGACGGGCTGAACCCTCTGAAAGCATGCCAAAACTAAATTTTTCTCCCTTGAATTATTTCTGTTGAGTAGTTTTGGTCACAGCAATGTGAAAAGTAACTAGAGAAGGAGGGTCACTGGTGTAACTAAATGACAATGTGGTTCTTTGGCCTTTGGAATTGGTTCCCAGGAGGGATTTGGAAAATGACACCATAATCATTAAAATAGCTTGGTACTGGCATTGAAACAGACACTTTGGCAGTAGAGTCAAATATATGTGGAAATTTAATATGCAATATTACAAACTGGAGAGGGAAAAGAAGCTTTTTAATAAGTGGTATTGGCATTTCTGTTTGAAAAGAAAATAAAACTGGCTTGTTCATTAACTCCAAAAACCAAAACAAATTTCAAAAAAGATCTGAGATTTCAATGGAAAAGAATTCTACTGTTGTACTCAAAGAGGAAAACACGATTTTAAACAAATTGTGTGGAGGAACACTTTTAGAAATACAACTTAAAATCCAGAATCAATAGAAAAAATAATTTAAACTGGGCTGAAACTTTATAAATAACTCTCTGTGGGGAAACAAACCTTAAAAGAAAAATATCAAGAATTACTCCTCTTTGACTCCTCAAATAGCATCATTTACGACCTTTGTTGCCCATACCCACCTATAATTTCTTAAAATACACCTATGGTAACATATCAGGGAAAACAAAGCAGTATTTTTAAACCTCTAATGTATTATGAGGGTTAATTTTGGTTGTGAGCCTATCCTTTAAGGCTGAGCCATCTCTCTAGCCCAAGGGTAAATTGTATGGTCACATGCCTGAGTTAAGAGATCCCTAGATAACTGGTCAAATATTTAGTTGTGTGCTTCTGAGAGACGAGCATTTGAGCTGGAGAACTAAGTGGAATAGGTACTGTCTAATGTGAGTGGGCACCGTTCAACTCATCAAAGGCTTGGACAGCACATAGAGCGGAGGGAGTGGGAAATCACTCTCTTCGAGACTGAGCTAAGACACTGACCTCTTCCAGCCCTCGGTGTTCCTGGGCCTCAGATGTTCAGATGGGGTTCCTCAGACCCTCAGAGAGGTTCTTTGCTTTCGACCTTCAAGCCAGCTTATGCACTTTTCTGGGTGTCCAGTCTGTAGACAACAGACTGTAGAACTTCTCAGCCTCCTTATTTGCGTGGGCCACTACATCTGTCTGTCCATCCTGCTGTCTATCTGCTCACTCTATTTCTCTGTGTGAACACTATTGCTCACCTTCCGAGGCTTCACTCATTCCACCATACTCAGAACTAACTGGTTTGCATTTGTTGCTACAGGCTTTTATCTTATAGCTCCACCATTTATATATGCTGGAAAATATATCTTTATGTTCATGCTTTCACTGCCTATTACTGTAACAACATTTCATCTTTCAGGTTGGACCCAAAACGACACCTATTTGTATTTTGCGATGTACTACTTCAGTTTTTTCCCCAATTATCTTGTCTATCAATCAGCTAATGTCATTTGTGATGAGCATTCATGTGCTACTTTTGTTTATTCTCCTAGAGTCTTCTAATGACTTTTTTAGTCACAAGGAAGGCACACAGTAACTGTATGTAATGAGAAAAGGCGTGATGTATTATTGGAGAGAGATGACAGATGGAAACAGATTTTGTCACAGACATTTTGAGAGCAGGAAATTGATGAGGAAAGATAAAAAAGATGATGCCTGACCTATTTCCAGGATCAATGACTTAAGATATGTGCTAGTTAATTAGGAGAATCATTTCTAACCCTTACATTAATTTTCTAAGGTATGTATAACCATCTCTATTTTATAGATAAGACAACTGAGGTTATGGCCATGGAAAATTCTGCAGTGAGTGTCCCAAAGAACATATTAACATGCAGTAGTTTGGGGGCAGAAAGCTACACGTGGTACTTGCTGTAAGTGGAAATTACTACATTGAAAAACTAGTAAGAGTCAAGGTGGTCTAAATCTGGTCCTGCTTCTGCTTCCTCAAGAAATGGGCATCAGAGGCCCTTGCTGCATGGTAGAAAGGGCAGAGTTTCCTTGAGGAGGCAAGGTCTCTGATCTGCCTTACAGGTTGGGTGAGTCCCACAGTCCATGCCTGTTTATCTCTTAAAGGGAGGTACTATTAGTACTTTGCTCTGGTGTATTTGTTTTTTATGGACGTTGAAAGAAAGTACCACAAACTTGATTTCAAATAGAAACTTGAGCCTGAGGTGAGGTGACTCATACTGCCATCTCAAGACAGGATAGAAGCAGGAGACTGAAAATTTCAGGCCGGCCAGGGCTACAGGATGAGTTCCAGGATGGCTTGAGCTACAGAGTTAAGACTCTGTCTCAAAATGAAAACAGTAATAAATAAAACAAGACAGAAATCTGTTGTATTTCAATTCTGGAGCAGGCCAGAAACCCAAAAGCAGTTTCAAAGTGTTTCGGGGGCTGTTCCATTTGCTAGGAGATAATCCTTTTCTTGTCGCTTCCAGTTTCTGACAGTCACTTAATTTTTATTTTATTTTAAAATTTAATTTTTTAGTTTTTTCGAGACAGGGTTTCTCTGTGTAGCTTTGTGCCTTTCCTGGAACTCGCTTTGTAGCCCAGGCTGGCCTCGAACTCACAGAGATCCGCCTGGCTCTGCCTCCCGAGTGCTGGGATTACTGTTATAGTGACCTTACTCCAACTACCGCCTTCCACTTATCAGGGCTACACGTATTTGCATTTACGGCCTATCTTAATAACCCTGGCTAAGCTCCATCTCAAAACCCTTAACTTACTCGCCACACAGGCGTTGTACCACATAAAGTAGCATTTACAGGCTCCAGGGATGAAGTCCTGACATCTCTGCGTGTCGCTGTTTGATCTACTCTGACTCAGGCTTGATCTAAGGAGGAAATCTGCTCGTGCTGACCTTAGGCTGAGTGCAGAATTTGACAGTGGGCAGTTCTGGGGTCTCTGACAGCGTCTACCTTTAAGGTTTCTGCTGCGTTCAAGCAAAGCTCGGGTATAACATCTGTAGAGTTTCAAGGTTAAAGAACGAAGCCCACACTGGCCTTTTAACAGAGCTTGCCATCGTATCTGCACATTCTTCTTTCCAGAAAGCCTTGCACCGGGTTAACTCGCTTTTCAACACCTCAGGGAAAGATTCTCTACCTGGGAGCCCTGGCCACCTCTGTACCCGCCCCTCCAGCACTCCGCCCACCCCATCCGGGCCGATCCGTACTGTTGCCTGTCGCAATAGAGGTAATTTCACCCAATTACGCCTATTTTCCAAGCTTTTCAGTTAGCAACATAACACATCTATATTCAACGACCCAGAGAGTGGCATTTTTTCTTCTATCCAGTTGAAAAAACGGGCGTGCAAATTGTTGGGTTCACACAGGCATCTCGTGAGGCAGCCCAAAAGAGGAGCGGCGGGTCCTTCGCCCTACGGCCGCTGAGGCCCCGCACGTGGCGCAGGCGCAGTGCCCGCGATTCGCCATGCCGACTGTCAGCGTGAAGCGAGACGTGCTCTTCCAAGCCTTGGGCCGGACCTACAGTGAGTGCCCGCCCCGTGGCCGGGTCTCGGTGCCTGGGGGAGCCTGACTCGCCCGGCGGAAGGGCGTTCTGGCGGCGCTAATGCCGCCACGCGGGGTTGGGTCTTGCCGGGCGGGAGTCCGCAGGGGTGCGATTGACGGGCGAGGAAGCTGGGCTGGGGCTGGAGTAGCTTCTCGGAACCCGCTCTCCGGCGACTGCCGTTGCATCATCCGCCCGTGTCGGGAGCTCCGTGTGATCCATTCAGAGAGAGCTCCTACTGCGTGCCCTAGCACCGACTGTGGTGTCGGGACACCGAGTAGGAAGGATGCCCTCCCTGGGTTGCACCCCCGGTGTGGGCCAGCTCGGTGGAACCAGATGGACAGCGAAGGGGGGGACGTTTGAGAAAGTCGTGGGCCGGGCTGCCTTCCTTCGAACCCGCCTCCTCGAACTCAGCTTCTCGGGTGCTGGGATAACAAGCGTGTGCCACCAAGCCCGGCATCCGCTTTGTGTAGTGTTGACCGGGCTCCCGTTGCGTGCCAGGCACTGGTAGAGAGTACAGCTGTGCACATGCCACGCGAGATCTCATTTTGACAAACCAGTACGCCAGTAAGACGGTTTATTGGAAATGCTGAGTGTTTTCTAGGAAAGGAAACCAGGGGGTGTGCAGCCTTTGACAGGTCACATTGATTTGAGAACCGAACAGAGCCTCTTCTGTGGGCTTAGTATTCACAATACACTTCATTTCTTTCTCAGTTCTAAACTCAACCATTGGAGGAAAAGGGAGGTAAATGTTAAGCAAATTATCATTTTCTACACAGATGTAGTAGTTGAGATGATATCTGCCCCATTCTGTAATTACCAGCTTTAAAGGTCATAACAAGTGACTTATGAGAGCCCTTTTTTGGGGTATTAAATGTACTTAATGATGTATTTAGCAAGGGGTACAGCTGCTCTTAAGAACATAGTACTGACACCGTGCAACTAAACTTTTGAAAAAGTTTTCTAAAGATGTACTCTCAGATATAACCCATTCCCTGTTAATCTTCATCTGCTTGTGTGTAGGCTTTTGTTGTTCTTTTGAGACAGAACCTTCTTCTGTAGTCCAGGCTGGCCTTAAACTTGTGGCCATCCTCTTGACTCAGTCTCCCAAGTGATACAGTTATAGTTGTGAGCAGGAACCGTCCCACATCCTTAGAAGTAGAGGAAATAGCTTTGCCTCTGGAACGTGGCCCTAGTTTCTTAACCACTTTCCATGCTTTTTTGTATTTCTCACTTACCTACACCGTATTCTCTCTAGTGGTATTTGCCGTATTTCTACTACACAAGATGGTGTGTGGTGAGTTTAACACGTTTATAATCAGTTCTCAGCCAGGTCCTTACCTCTGGAAAAGTAAGAAATTATCTGAATTTTTAAAAGGTAATGGGACTTATAACCTGTTTGCCATTGTCAGGTAATATTTAAATGAATTCTCTGTCTGCTTTTTCCCCACTTTCAAATGGTGAATGATCAAATCAGCTTGGTTTTCCCACACAGATTGTTAACTATAGGATCTTTGGAAACTCTTTCCCCTTCATGTTATTGAGATATATACATCAGATGGGTTAGTGGTACTCTTCACTGTGTTCTTTTTTCTTTAAGTGCCAGTCGAATGGCGGCTGGAGTTGGAAAAGCCCATTCACCAAACCATCTAGTTTGCAAATGAAGTGTGGGTCCCGCCTGTGTCTTCTTCCTCCTTTTCCTCTTTCTTCTTGTTTTCAGATGTCTCATTGGTGCTCTTACAATTCCCTTCCTCATTTAGACCCCGCCAAGGTTGCTCTCCATCTGAAATCCCATTGTTATTTCCAGCCGTCGCTGTCACCTTCCATGTCTTTTTTCGTAGAGCACATTTCTCTCTCGTTTTTTTTGTTACTCAGCATTTATCTCCTCTGCCTTGCTGGGAGCAGCGCTGTCTTTTTTGTCGGTCTCGGTCTTTTGATTGCCTTTCTATTCAGTTGTTTTCTTTTGCTACTCATTTTCTTGTCAATTGGTTTCTTGTCATTGCTTCTCAGTTTGGGCCCTGTTCTAGTTTGGTATATAGTAAGTACTGCCAGAGCCATCTGTGTGCCACACAAGCAGATAGTTTTTTTTTTAGGTCTACCATTTTTATTGGAGGAAATTATTCATGACTTTATTTTTTGTTCTTTTGTCCAAATTAAAAAATATATAGCTTAAAGGAGTAAGACATAATTAAGATTCAGTATATTTTAATAGATCCATATGTGCAACTAAAGTTTTGAAAAAAGTTTTCTAAAGATGTACTCTCAGATATAACCAATTCCCTGTTAATCTTCATCTGCTTGTTTGTAGGTTTTTGTTGTTCTGTTGAGACAGAACCTTCTTCTGTAGTCCAGGCTGGCCTTAAACTTGTGGCCATCCTCTTGACTCAGTCTCCCAAGTGATACAGTTATAGTTGTGAGCTGGAACCGTCCCACATCCTTAGAAGTAGAGGAAATAGCTTTGCCTCATTCATTGCCATTTAGCTGACAAAAGTTTTGCATGTTATAACAATAATTGTTATTTAGTTTCTGATGGTCAAGAATCAAGATCCTGGTCTGAATCTTACTCCAGGTTGCAGATCTGTGGTCAAGAGTTCATTGGGGCTGGAGAAACTGCTTCTAAGTTGTTGTCGTGTATTTGTTTGTTTTCTTTCTTTTCTTTCTTTCTTTCTTTCTTTCTTTCTTTCTTTCTTTCTTTCTTTCTTTCTTTCTTTTTTTTTTTCTTTTTTCTTTTTTTTTTTTTTTTTTTGGTTTCTCGAGACAGGGTTTCTCTGTAGATCTGGCTGCCCTGGAACTCCCTCTGTAGACCAGGCTGGCCCTCTAACTCTAAGAGATCTTCTGCCTATCTCTGCCTCCTGAGTGGGATTAAAGGCATGTGCCACCACTACCCAGCTAAGTTGTTTTTAAAGTTATTATTATCGTTTAGACTTGCACATTTTATTTTATGTGTCTAAGTGTTTTGCGTGTCTGGTGCTTGTGGATGCAGGAAGAAGGCAGATCCCTTGGAACTTGAGTTACTGTTGGTTGTAAGCCACCATGTGAGTTCTGAAAATCAAACCTGGGTCCTCTGTAAGACCAACAGATGCTCTAAACTGCTGAGCTATCTCTCTGCCCCCTAAGTTTTCTTAAGCAGGCCCTGTTTATCTCCTGACTTTTGGCCAGAGGCTTCAGTTCCTTCTACCTTGGCTTTTGTCAATTTGTCCCAGAAGGGGAACTCTGAGAGAGCAGGTGGATGGGAGAGCTCAACTAGTATCCTCAGTGAGTGATAATTGCTCAGAAGTGCTGTTTTTTTCCCATATGTTCTTGCTCACACAGACCAATTCTGACCTGGTGTGAAAGGGAACTAGATGAGCAGTTAGGTATCACTGGTATCATTATCTTTCCCCCGACCACTGAATAGTTCATGTTCATCCGCATGCAAAGTGTGCTTGGCCCAGAAGTGTCATCTTACAGCAGCAGCTCAAAGTTCACAATCACATCATTTCAGATGGATGAGGGACTGGGGATGTAGTTCTCTGACTTTAGCATCTTGTGATGAGTTAACTAGAGATCTGAGAA
Source organism: Peromyscus leucopus (assembly GCF_004664715.2). Lineage (NCBI taxonomy): Eukaryota > Metazoa > Chordata > Mammalia > Rodentia > Cricetidae > Peromyscus > Peromyscus leucopus. The sequence goes on from NC_051074.1 coordinate 34,333,131, forward strand.
GCTCAAGCACTATGGTAGGTTGTCCTTCATACATCTAAGATGCCATAGAGGGACAGGCCTGAGGTAACTACTAAAGGGAAGAAATTGGAACTCAAAAAGGAGCCACTGGTCCATGGCAGTTCTGAAATCGAATGGCAAATGCTGGATGGTCTTGATTAGGTCTCAGGCCTGGGATAATTCTCCATGGCGCTGTTCCTTGCCCTCTAGGCTCTGCTTCCACTCTCCTAGTATCCCCAGAAAGCATGTGCTTCACAGCTGATTAGTTTTCTCAGTCTACTTCCTGTTAATAGAATTTTAGGGGCTCAAAGACTTCCTTTTGTCTTGTTTCCGCCCCTTTCAGTTCAAGCAGGCTATGTCTGCCTAAGTGTTTTTTCTGAAAACTTTCTGGGTCTTTGGTGAATTTTTACTGGATTCCTTTTCATTAGTTAAAAACCACAAACTCCAAAAACCTCTGAAATTAGCTGTTTCAGAACTTTGGGCTTTTTCATACCGTGCTCTTAATTAAGCTTTATTGTTTTATTAATTGGATTTGTGAGGTGTGTCCTTAATTTCTTTATTGCACCTTTTGTTTGAATGAATTGTGCCTTTGATCTGACTGAAGGTTTTCAGTCATACCCTTGATTCTATCTTAAGTCTAGGATTTGGTCTCTGCCCAGAACTTATTTAATTTTAGGATTGCTTTACATTTGGAAGGTCAAACTTTTTACTGATCAACATCCTGGCTCTTTGTGTTTAATAGCTCTTCCTATGTTAATCTCTTCTTACATAAGTGGTAAAAATCAAACTAGTCAACAAACAAGCTGCTCTTGGAGCACTGATCCCAAGTCTCAGTTACATCAGGTAAGTGCGTTTTCTTAGTCCATGTACCTGCAGGAATGGTACTGGTCACATTTCTCCCTTATGTAACAAGAGTCCCTTCTATTTTCCTGCAGTACTACCTCACTGTCCTCCCTGCCTTCCCCTGCATCCTGACTCGTGCCCACGAGTCTTCAGCTAATAGTGTTTCTGAGGCCCTTGGCTTTTCTCATGCAGTCCTCAAAGCCTGTCACCTGATTCCAGAGTCATTCTCACAGTTTTGTTAGAGGACTACTCCCTTTCAGAGACTAAGATTTGTATCAGTTACCTGGTGCTACATAACAAATTATCCCAGTTCTTAGGAGTAGGAAAAATATGCCTTTGTTGCTTCTTACAATATCTGAGTGACAGGAATCAGGGGGTTAGTTGGGTGATTCTGGCTCTAGGGCTCTTGCTAGGTTGCAAGCAAGCTGTCATCTAGAACTACAGTCACCTCAAGGGTTGGCTGAGCCTGAGCATCTGCTTCCTAGCTAACTCATGTGATTGCATCATATGTAAGTTCACACAGAGGCAGGATCGTTGCAGGCCATGTTGGAGGCTAGCTACCTCAGTTACTACATATACAAGTTAATGGTGGCATTACCCTTTTCACCTAAGCCAGAGAGCTGGGAGCCATCCTAGTCTTGCTCACTCACTCACTGTTCCTCCAGTAATTAGCCAACCATTGAGCCTTACACATTCAGCTTCTAACATTTCTTATGTTCCTTCTTCTCTATACACTGTTGGGTTAAGTGAATACCTCTGCACTTCACTTGTAGGAGGCTCCCTCAGTCATCCTCCACCCTGCCACCAGTCTTAGTGCAGTTGTAGGGAACCAAGCTTGGTGCCTCACGACTGATAGAAAAACATGCGAGCCTGAGGCAGGAGGATCTGGAGTCAGAGGCCAGCCCTGGTATATATAAGTGGCAGGCTGACCTGGTCTACCTGTGAGGCCTTGTTTCAGAAAAATACCAAAACAAAATAAAATGAAGATCTAGAGCCAAGGATGAAAAAGGGAAAAAGCAAAAAAACAAACAAACAAAAAAGACAAAAAAACAAAAAAAAAAAAACCAAATCGAATCCCGTTTTGCCCATCTGAAAAGCTCCTGAGTGCAACTCCCATTGCCTGCAGGTAGGACAGAGGGCAAGTCCCTTGGCATGTCAGGAGCTGCCTTTTTCTGCTTGTATCCTCTTTCTTCCCAACACAGACTTGATTCTTTATCTATATTGAAAGCACTTGATTCACTCCCTCCAAGTTTTGACTGGTGAAGACAACCTTTATGTAGCTTTAAGTAAACCAAAGAGGAGCTCTGTGCTACCCCTGCGCCTTGGACTGGGTGTATTTATTTATGTTTATATACACTTAGGATTCCTTTGCAAGAGAAAGAAGTAGTTCAGGCAGGAATTGTAATTTATCTTTGTAGCCCTGGCGTCTAGTACTGTTGCTTGGCACGTAATGGCAGTAAATATTTGTTAAATTGAATTGAAGTTCGATGTCTAGATCAGACAAGTCTTTCGTTGTTTTAATTTGATGTTGGGAATTGAACCTAGGGCCTGTGACATACTGAACATTCATTATGCCACCGAGGCCAACTCCTCGTCCTGGATCAGGAAATCAAAGACATCTAGTTCTTCACTAGAATATAGTGGTAATTGATGTATGTTCAATGTTGGATAAATGAAGATCTTGAAAATGCTGTATTGTATTAGAGCAAAGTGAAATAAGGCATGGAAGTATTAGTTGTTTGTTTTTTTTTTTTTTTTGAGACAGGATTTCTCTGTGTAGCTTTGTACCTTTTCTAGAACTCACTCTGTAGCCCAGGCTGGCCTCGAACTCACAGGGATCTGCCTGCCTCTGCCTCGCAAGTGCTGGGATTAAAGGTGTGCGCCACCACCGCCCGGCGTGAAGTATTAGTTTTTACAGACTCACTGTGTTTCAGGGTACTATGCCAGCTCCATTTACATCTTTTTAAGGTTCCATGCTAAAAATGGCGGCAAAAGGTTGCTTTACAGATTAGGGTGTTGGTGAAGTTTACGTGAGGTGCTGAGTCCTCCTCATGAGTGAGGTAGAAGTCAAAACCCTGGTTAGTGTGGTTCCAAAAACAAGTGTCAGGCTACCTGAGAGATTCTTAAATGATACTAAGATTTAGTGGCATTCGTTTGTAATTATAAGTCCTATGATTTTGAGCCTGCTTTCTCATTTAATCTCTGCTTAATGATCCTTTTTTATCCTGACTCTGAACAGACATCGCAGCACTGGTAACCAAATTCTGTAGTTGATATTACTATAGAGTAATCAGCCCTTTAATTGTTTTGTTTGATGTTTGCATCAGGCAAATTTTTTCTTAATGTTTTGATGCTAGAGAGTGGGCTCAGAACCTCTGACTTCCTAAGTCCCACCCTTTACCTTGGAACTTAAGACATCTCTCCAGCTTTTCACTATTAATGTGGTGGCTTTGATGCTGTGTGTTCAGTGTTTAATAACCTGAAAACCCTGGAGATGCTATATTAGGTGAAAAAGCAAAGCACATAAGAGAATTTTGTCAGTTATAGACCCATTTTATTTCAGGCTATTAAGTATGTTTCTTAGCTTTATAAAAAACACTGGCAGCCGGGCAGTGGTGGTGCATGCCTTTAATCCCAGCACCCAGGGGGCAGAGGCAGGTGGATCTCTGAGTTCAAGGCTAGCCTGGTCTACAGAGTGAGTTACAGGCCAGCAAAGGCTACACATAAAACCCCTCCAAAAACAAAAACAAATGAACAAACCCCAAACAAAATAAAAAACAAAAACAAAACCCACAGGCAACCCTTTCTGCTTTTTTTTTAAAATATTTATTTATTTATTATGTTGTTTATTTATTATGTTTACAGTGTTCTGCTTGCATGTATTCCTGCAAGCCAGAAGAGGGCACCAGATCTCATTACAGATGGTTGTGAGCTACCATGTGGTTGCTGGGAATTGAACTCAGGACCTCTGGAAGAACAGTCAGTGCTCTTAACCTCTGAGCCATCTCTCCAGCCCCCTTTTCTGTTTTTATAGTAATAGCTGATGCCTGATAGAATGTTCAGTGTTAGGAAATTAAGCAGTAGGTTAGAGTCATAGATTCATATGCAGTTTTCATGCATACAGAACACATTAAAATTAACATTCTTTTTTTTTCTTTCTAGCTGATGAAGAATTTGACGAACTATGTTTTGAATTTGGCCTGGAACTTGATGAAATTGTATGTATAAGATTTTTTAAAAGATATTCTGTATATGAGCTCATTTTAAAAAGTATTTTCTTATTTCTGTTGAATAAGCCCTGAGGTTTTGTTGTTGTTGTTTGACAAATTTGCATTGTAAATTTTACCCCTTAAAAAAGCTTTATTTAAAATAATTTCTTGTTTTTGAGATTATAGTAGAATTATATCATTTCTGCCTTCCCTTTCCTCCCTCTAAACTGTTCCATGTATCCATCCTTCCTCTCTTAAATACATGGCTTATTTTTTTGTTGTTACATACATATATGTATACACACACATACATTTATTTCCAAATATATAAATACAACCTCACTCTGTATAATGTTGTTTGTATGTATTTGCTTTCAGGATACTGGAAAAACCAATTGGTTTGTATGAGCTCTTTTTTTTTTTTTTTTTTTTTTTTTTTTAAGAGTTTGCTATGTTGTTGACTTATATTTAGACTCTGGCAATGTGGGGATTTCGGGAGGATTACTTACCTTTTTGAACTCACAATTTATCTTGCCAAGCCTCATTTTTGAGAAACAGATGATTTACTTTATATGATCATACACCCCTTCCAGCTCTGAAATGTATTGCAGGCTCTTTGATTTCTGTCAGGTAGTAGTCCAAGCTTAGCCTTCACATATGAGCTTCATGAACCAAGTCTGAAAATGACATTGATGCCCCCCGCAAGTATCAGGCTACTTTTTATTCAGATACCTTCAATTCTCTGGTTACCATGTTATTTCTTCATTTAGAACTCTTCTGGTATCTGCCATCCCGGCAGGGTATCTTAGCTTTCTTCACTGAAAAACATTAATCTTATTACTGCTTCAATCAAACATGATTCAGTTTTAATTCTTTTTCTTTGGCCTCTCTCCATTCTCTTCTTTCCTTTCCCCTCTTTTTTCTCTCCTCATTTTTATCATTTTCTCTGTTTTTCAAGTTTGCCTTTTAAGTTTGAGTACCAGGTTAGATGTGTTTTAGAGCCTGGAACAACCTTAAACAGTCCCAGCACTGTGTGGACCCATGGATTTCTCAAGGATGACAAAGCCCACAGTTCCTAGTAGCCAAAGTGAGGTCCCCCACCCATGTAAATACAGATTGTAATTATCCCCCCCTCTGCCCCCGGTTTTTAAGTATGAAGCAGTGGGTTTCAGTGTAACATTTTTATACATATGTCATTGTGCATCGCCCTCCTCTGTCCCCCTCTGCACGGCTTGCTGACGATCTTCCTTTCCCCAGGTAACAGGTTGTAATTACTGTGGACGGGCTTGAATAGTCAGTGTGCGGCTGCAGGAAGGTGTCATATCAAGCAAAAAGCATGGCGTGTTGCCGAACTCCCTCTGTTACTTTGGCAGGTTGTTGATGGGATTCCCATTAAGTAGGATTTCCACATAAAGGCTAACAGTAACACTTGAAATTTAACTTTTATCACTGTTCAATCTTTTGGCTAAGGTCACGTGTTGACTCTAACTTTGAGTCGTTATGATTGAAAATTTCTTAAATGTATTTATAGTGCCCCGCTGTTGTAAATATAAATATAAAAACAGGAGTGGAATTTAACTTTTTGGCTCACCATCATCTTCAAACGTCTGTTGTTCTCTGCTGTAACATGCCTAAGGTCTTCAAAGCTCTGCTGCTGCATCAAGATCGGGCCGTGGTGGACTCCTTAGCTCCTTCTGTTTGCCCTCTCTGTGGCTTCCCATTGCTTCTGTTGTCCTTCCAGTTTTCACACAGCTTTGCTCTCTGGATGGACTGTCATTCTTGTCTTCATGTTCCTTCTAGGCGTGTGTGCCTGTGGGGCTACTTGTCAGGGTGTTGTGGGAGTGCTGTTTCTGTCATGTGACTCATCTGGACCTTTTGGACGTTTATGTTGTCCTCTGTGTTCTGGACGATGTCTTTCATTTCCTTTGGATGGCAAAACTTTGTCTGTGATGTGGCAGATACCGTATGGCTTTAGAGGTTATTGTCTCTGCCATAACTGAGTTGTTTCAGTGTATGGTAGTAGGTAATAATATATGTAATTGTGTTTATTTGTGTTCCAGTAAAACATTGTTTGCAAAAACAGGTGGGGTACATGATTTGGCTGGTAGGCCACTGTTTGCTGATGTTGCTTTAGATGGATTATAGTGTTCTGGGGTGAAAAAACAGTATTTTTCTGTCTGCTGTGATTATGACATGTGTAGCATTTTTTGTTTTGTTGCAGAAAAGATATTTTGTAGTTTATTAAACTTCTTTGGTTTGTTTTAGACTTCTGAGAAGCAAATCATAAGTAAGGAACAAGGTAATGTAAAGGCACAGGGGGCCTCAGATGTTGTGCTTTACAAGGTTGACGTCCCTGCCAACAGATATGATCTCCTGTGTCTGGAAGGATTGGCTCGGGGACTTCAAGTCTTCAAAGAAAGGTAAGGAACTGTGCACATTTCTAAGTCGACTCTCCTCTTTTCTCCCCTTGTTATCAGCAATCAGGCTTAAATTTCTAGGAAAAACTTCATATGGGTAGCAAAGCTTTAGGTCAGCATAAATGGTGATTGGAAGATAAGAGTCATGTGGACTGTAGCCATTTCAAAATTGGGAAACAGTTTAAAGCTGGGAATATATGATCTTAGGGTTGCCTTGAAAGTCCTTCAGCAGGGTTCTGTGGTTTCCCTCAGTAATTCTGGTGCAGTGGATAGTTCATTAGATTTATTGAAGCATGAGGGGAAAGTAGAGGTGACAGTGGACTTTATTTCCCTTTACCTTGATAATCATAAGGAGCCCCGGGTAGAGGCCCTTGTGGAAATTGTGAATATCTTATGGTGGGTCTATGGACTTGGGCAGGCTAACTGTGGCTTCTCTAGTTTTAGTCTCCTGATGTGTAATGAAGATTTTCAAGGCTCTTCAAACCCAGCATGCAATATAAAAGGCAATAAAAATATAAGATGAAGAAGATGAAAATAGAGCCATCAGAATTAATTTTTTTTTTGTTTTTATTTACTTACACATCTGGTCAGTTGCTAAAGAGAATGTGCCTTTGGTTGCTGGGCTACATTCAGAACTTACGAAGTGTTTGAGTGAATGGAGATATTTGAAATGATGATTGGTTAATTGGTTAAGTGTTTTGAGTTTGGGGGTTTGTTCAGTTGCTTTCATACTTGACAATAAAATGACTGGATTTTAGGACTACGGGTCAGGATTATTTATTTATTTATTTATTTATTTATTTATTTATTTATTTTTAATTCATGGATATAGGTGTTAATGTGTATGTGTGGAAAAATGTGTCTTTTTTTTATATATCCCTGGCTGGCCTGGAACTTAGTATGCACATCAGGCAGGCCTTGATTCCATGGTAGTCCTCCTGTCCCTGCCTTCTGGATGCTGGGATTATACACACGTACAGCCATTCCTGTCGAGGGTCTGTATTTTCAATAAACACCTTAGGAATGCTTATGTCTAGAGAAAGTTAGGACACGATTTCAGCCTTTGCAATTACTGGTATGGCCCATAAGCCAGTAGCATCTCCATCACAAGAAAGCTTGTTACAAGTGTAGGCTCAGCCGTCAGGACCCATTGAGCCAGGATCCGAGCTTCAACCAGCTCCTTAGTGGGCTGTAGAAGTACTGACTTAGAGCAGTACCTGGCTTCAGGTGACACCAGGCCGCCCAGAAATGCCTTCAGACTGCACCAGTTACCAAGCTGTCACACTGCCTTCTCTGATTCAGTAACTTTGGACAGAACTGGGGTGCATTATTCTCAGTTTCAATGAGCTTTCTGTATTCTTAGGAACTGAGAATGTTGGGTTGCAATGAAACTTAAACATGGTCTAGTCCAGGCCCTTGAGCAGTTGTTCTGTTAATGGATTTGTGGTCTTTGCTGGGACTCCAGTGAGAGACTCATTACCATGAGTATTCTGTGCATCTTTGGACAATTGTAAATGTGAGGAAGCTTGCAGTTTTTTGTTTCCTTATTTTTAATATTCATCAAAGCTGACTTACTATAACCTATTTCCCTAGTTCTATTGATTTTATATATGTACTTCTTCATATTTACAAGCATAAGATGTAATTATCAAATAGTCTTACTGTTTTGAGTAACTTTGTTTTAACACTATTTTAGGATAAAAGCTCCAGTATATAAACGAGTAATTCCTCAGGGAGAAATCCAGAAATTGATTATCACAGAAGAGGTAATAAGGAAAGTTCTTATTTTTCACTGAACCCCCCACTTTATGAATGTATGAATAAGGTGCGAAGGAAAAAGCAGCAAGTCCAGCCTTTCTGCCAATGTCATTTCCTGTGGTCAGGGCTTAAGATTGCTGTGTTTTCAGTTTCTCAACCTTAAAAATTGTCAGTTTACGGGGCTAGAGAGACGGCTCAACAGTTAAGAGCACTGGCTGCTCTTCCACAGGACCTGGGCTTCATTCCCAGCACCCACATGGCAGCTCACAGCCATCTGTAATTCCATTTGCAGGGGTCTGATGGTCTCTTTGCCCTCGTGGGCACCAACTATACATGTGATGAACAGGCATATATGCAGCAAAACACCTGTACATATCAAATAAAATAAAAGATTGTTGGTTTACTACTAAGAAATGAAAGAAAGCACAGTCAATTGCTATTATAAAGCACATTTGAGAGCCAGGTGTGTGGTGCAAGCCTGTAATTGCAGAACTTGGGAGATGGAGGCAGGAAGATGAGTTCAAGGCCAGCATCATCTGTGCAGTGAGTTTGGGGCTAGCCTTGAGTACATGAGAAACCGTTGAAAAGTCCAAACCAAAACAAAGTAAAGGCATAAGGGTTGGGATGTATGTAGCTCAGTGGTAGAGCACTAGCTTGGTCTGAGAGATACCCTGTTCAGTGTCTGCTACAAAAAGAAAATTTTGATTAAACAGAAAATACATATTTCAGATATAGTTGTTTAAATTGTAGTAAATTAATTTTACCACATTTATAAATATAAATATAATTAATAAAATTTATAAAGGTAAAATGAGGGATTCTTTTGGTAAAAGTAAGGCCTATGGACAAATTATTTTTATTTCTTCTTGATTATATAGTTTTCAGAAATTGTACTGAAATGTAAATTTGGCTTGTATAGTATCTTTATCTCCTGCTTGCCACCTAACTCCCCATTGATTGACTACATGTATATATGTCTGTTTGAATCAAAATTTGTGACCCTGTCAGGAGTGCAACCACTTTTCTGTGGTGAAATGTCAACAAAGGAAAGCTGTAGTACTAACTGTCCTGATGGTGTTCTGATTTTCAGACAGCTAAAGTACGCCCTTTTGCGGTAGCCGCAGTTCTCCGGAATATCAAGTTCACTAAAGATCGATATGACAGCTTCATTGAACTTCAAGAGAAGCTACACCAGAACATTTGCAGGTTCGTAGGGCTTCATCCTGTTTCCTCCTGGTCTTCCCCTTCTCCTACTTCCTTTCCATCCCTTCTGTTTCCCATCTCCTTGTCTCATGGATCTACTTGTCATAGTTACTATTCTAGTACTGAAAAGAGACACCATGTCCAAGACAACTTACAGTAAAAGGAAGCGTTTGGGGGGCTTGCTTACAATTTTAGAGGGTTAGTCCGTGTTCATCATGTTGAGAGCATGGTGGCAGGCAGACGGGCAAGCATGGTGCTGAGAGCTTTACATCCTCGTCTACAGATAGCAAGTAGAGAGAGACTGAGCATGGCATGAGCTTTTGAAAGTTCAAAGTTCACCCCCAGAGACACATGTCCTCCAGCACGTCCACACCTCCTAATCTTCCCCAAATAATTCCACTACCTGGGGACCAAGCACTCAAACATGTGAGCGTACAGGGCCATTCTCATTCCAACCACCACACTGCCTTCTGCAGATCATTTTTCAAAACAGTTCTAAAGGAGGTCATGGGAGATTTCACTTTGTGTACCAGGTAGATGTTTGTTACTGTTTGAAACTGGTGTGTGTGGGGTTCGAGAGTTGGTGCAGTGGCAGGAGGACCCGCTGCTCTTGCTTTTGCTTCCCAGCACCCACACGCTGCAGCTTATACCCATGAGGCTGTAACTCCAGCGCCAGATCATCTGACAGCTCAGGGCTGCTTGGAGCCTACACATGTTTGTGTATATACAGAGACATGCATAAAACATAAATAAAAAGAGAAATAGTAAGAATGGTATATGTGTGGTATGTAGAGGATTTTTATTCCTAGAGGTTTTCTTGTTTATTTTCTTTCAAATCATTTAAAAAATTATGTTTGTAAGTATGATTTGTTTGTTTATGCATGCTGGAAGTCAAACCAAGGTCCATGTGCATGTAAATATTCTACCATTGAGCTATATTCCCCCAACCTTGTTCAGATCCTTATTAATAGATTCCATTACCAAATGGAAACCATGGTAATTGGAAGGATAGTCTGGCATTTAGAACATGAAAAAGTTTCTTTGCTTGGCCCACTTTTGAATAAGTATGATTAAAATTTTGACACATAGAATTTGAGCAGGGCTAGACATAGACCTAGCATGTAGTGTGGGCCTAGGCTTGATCACAACACTAGAAAAAAAATTAAATAAATGAAGCAACCTGAACTTAAGTGACAAGAGTTTGCTTTATTTTGTCTGTTTTGGTTGTGCTGTGCCAGTCCCAGGGCCTCACTCGTGTTAGGTGGACATCCTGGCCTGAGCCTTGCTGAGCTGCTCTGGTCCATCGCTTCCTGTGCCGTTTTCTCTAGTGCAGTGACCTTTAAACCTTTTAGTCCCCGGCCCTAACAGTCGGGGAAGGTAAGAATGGGAGCTCTGGAAGTCATTTCAGTACTTCAGTCCGGTCTAAGGATTGAGTTTGGGGCCAGCTACATAGGGAGACTTTGTCTTAGAAAAGGGGGAAGTGTAATGGATTTCATAGCCAGGTATGGTGGGACACATTTGTAATCCTAGCATTTAGGAGACAGGCAGGAAGTTTGTTGTCTACTCAAGGCTAGGCTAGTTCCAAGCCAGCCGGGACTGCGTGGGTAGACCCTGTTTAAACAAACAACCAAAAAGAAAATTACGTATTTATTAATGGTGAGAAACTGTAGTTTTAGCTAATTTGTGTTGATCTTGAAACAAATTATTTTGATCCAAAGATAATACTGACAGTTACATTACATATTCTTAAATAAAATAACTGAAAAAGATGGAAAAGCAAATTTTTATTTCTTAATAATTGAATCTCGTCAAGCTGCACTGACATGAAGGGATGTTTATGTGGTATATATGGGAAGAGAACTCTAGATATTTTCTTCAGTGGTGAGAAATGCTTAAAACTACAAATCAAACTTGGCAGCTAATGCTTAGGTATTTTCTTCTTTGTAAAATGTTTTTGCTCAGTTAATAGAAACATGTTCCTAGGATCCCAAATAACGTTCTTACTCTTTTATATTAAAAATCTATGTATGAGCTTGCTGATATCTGTCATTACTAAGCAAAATCATAGGAAATAAACTGAATTTATTTTGAAGAAAAAGTTTGTTGTACATTGTAAGAATGCAGCAGGCAAGGACAATAAAATGGGAACAGCCTGCCTGCAGCAAAGTAGAAGATGTTTTTTAAAGAAAAGGTACAAGGTTTGACAAGAGTGAAAGCTAGGAAGTGATTGGCAGATTCTGTGTTTTGGACATATTTATTATAAAATTCTCCCCTCCTTCCCTTCCTCCTTTTTGTGGAGTTGTAGCTCAGGCTGCCCTGGAACTTGCCTTGGTCTTTCTACTGCAGCCTCCTGAGCACTGGAGTTGGAGGTGTGAACTCCTGTACTTGGCTGAAAATCTCTTCAGCGTCAGGAGGCATTGCTTTATTTTATTCCACTTCAACCTCTGTCTTACTTACTGTTTCTGGAAATCGTGAACTTTAACTACCTGGGAGAAGAGAGCAGCACCTCCTAATCCTCAGGCATGACAGAGTCAGTTCCTGCCAGTCAGTAACTCCTAAGTAATGTCTGCAGAGAGTTTTGGAACTTGACATCCTGGTTATCACAGATTGCCACGAAGTTGTTTCTAATGCCCCCTTAGTCTTTGATGCCTGTACTGTCTGTTGCAATGCTTCCTCTGCAATTCCCACTTTGGTCTGTGTAGAAGCTTATTAGTTTTATTAGTCTTTCACAGACTAAAAGTTTCCTTGCCCCCCACCCTTGATTTTCATAGATCAAACATTGTCCTTTTCCTTTTTTTTTTTTAAGGTCTGATTGGTTTCTACTTTGTTATCCATGGGTTTGACAATTGTTCATTTATCTAAACTCATGGACCCATGTATTTCATCATATGGTAGTTCTGTGTTTATTACTAACTCATTGAATAACAAATGCTTTCTACTTGCTAGTAATTCTGCCCAGTGCAGCCATAGTTATTCCAGTTTTTATTTACCTATACCTTTTTGTTTGTTTGTTTGTTTTGGTTCAGTACTGGGCTTCAGCCCAGGGCTTTATGCATGCAAGGCAAGAACTCTGCCCATGAGCTACACCCCCAGCTTTATCTAGTGTTATACATTTTATCTGAACGTAATACTTAGAGGAAAGCATGTGCTTCCTATTGAACGTTTTGTTCTCACTATTTTAATGACTGAGAATTTGTTATATTGCAATAAAGATGTTGTAGAGCAGTGATGGGCTGTTTTAAGGAAGTGCTTAAAATACAGTTTTAAACATATGGTCTGTTATCTTCAGAATATTAAGATCTCCCGCTCTCATTCCCCTCTCCTCCTCCTTTGCCCTTGAACGTTTAGAAAAAGAGCCTTGGTCGCTATTGGCACTCATGACTTGGACACTTTATCAGGCCCATTTACCTTCACTGCGAAACGTCCTTCAGATATCAAATTCAAGCCTCTGAGTAAGACCAAGGAGTATACAGCTTGTGAACTAATGAATATATACAAGGTAAAAAGTCTTCTCTGTGTGTGTGTGTGTGTGTGTGTGTGTGTGTGTGTGTGTGTGTACACGTACGCCATAGCTGGATATAGAGGTCAGAGAGAGGCCTATTGGAAGTTGGTTCTCTCCTTCCAGAATGGATTCTGAGGATTGAACTCAGGTTGCCTGGCTTGTAGGAGGAAGGCATCTTTACCTGCTAAGCCGTCTCACTGGCTCAGTATCTTTTTGTTTTTGTTTTTTAACCAAAAATAAAATAGACATTCATGTGTTCCTTCTCAATTTGCAGTTAACATACATGGCTTACAACAATGGTTTTGAGGGAGTCACTATACTTACCTTACAATAAGGTTGTTATTATTGCTATTATCCTGTAGCTTTGCGTAAATCATGAAATGCCTTTAGTGTTAAGTCTTGAGTTAGGAAAAGATAGTGAACCCTTTTTAAAAAAAGAGGAGTGTCTGGGCTCTGTCCCAAACAAATGGACTCATCTGATTTAGAAAAGGTTCTGCACCAAGGATTTTTGAGCTTTCCCACTCTATGACCTCTTCTCATGTGACTGTGGGGATACAGGTACAGCACACAGGTATGGAAATCAAGTACTTGCTGAAAATAAATCATAAACTTATTTTAATAACTTAAAAACAATATCCATTTATTTAAATAATTTATTGAATTATTCATTCAGTTAATAAATAATATTTATTGAAATATATATTAAATAATCTTTAATATGTATTCAATATTTAAATAATGTATTTAAAATATATAAACTTATTTTAAATACAGTTTGTGGTGTATATGTATACATTTATTAAAGGTGAGAGCAAATTATATACTAATGTGATTGATATGCTTGTTTATTTTTACTTAAAGACTGAAATACTAAATGAATATTTGATACTGTAGGATGTGGAGCATCTTAGTATTTTTCAGAGTTGATATTTTGATTTATAATTGTCAATGCTTCATGTAAATGTTGAACACAGAATGACAGAGATTTGTTCAGAAAATTTAAGAAATGTTTGAGAATCCTATTCTACTCCTAAGCCAGAATTCATTCTGACACAGTATAATCTAAGGATAAATAATTTTATATGGGCTAAGGAATAACAAGAAAATATTAGGTCTTTGTTAGCTGGCAAGGGGTGCATGTGTGGAATCCCAGCATTTTGGAGGCGGAGGCAGGAAGCCTTCAAGTTCATAAAGTCTTTGTTCTCCGTAATTAAACTATTGTGTTTCTACAAGATCCGATTTTCTGTGTTCAGTGTAATCACTGCAGATCATAGCATGCAATAGTAGTGAGTCTGGGTTGAGGTGCATATGGGATGCTATGCCCCTACTTTCTATGTGTTCTGAAGCCAGACTGCACTGAAGGCATGACCGTTTGGGTAAGCACTGCCAGAAACACATCACGTTCATCACATGTTTGATTTTGAATTAGTTTTTGGTTGGTGTGTCTTTAAAAACCTTTCACTGTTGCCAAATTTTTGTTAACATCTACATTCAGTCATGTGGCCCATATAAAATTGTGATCCACAGTTTAAGTAGCTGTGGCCTGGATCACAATTTGGTTTTGTTTATTGTTTTTTGTTTTGTTTTTCGAGATAGGGTCTGTGTAGTTTTGGGGCCTGCCCTGGAACTTGTTTTGTAGACCAGGCTGGCCTCGAACTTACAGAGATCTGCCTGCCTCTGCCCCCCCAAGTGCTGGGATCAAAGGCATGCACCACCACCACCTGGCTGGTTTTGTTTATTTTAACTTTTGGTTTTTTGTTTGTTCGTTTGTTTGTTTTGAGACAGTGTCTATATATATAACCTTGGCTGTCCTGGAACTCACTATTAGACCAGGCTGGCCTTGAACTCATGAGGATCCTTCTGCCTCTGCCTCCTGAATCCTGAGACTAAAGGCATAAGCCACTATGTCTGGGTTATTCAAGAATTGAGAGCCAGTAAGTAAACTATGACAAGTAGAAATTGTACAATTTCTCTTAACTTACCAGTGACTTAATTTGTCTTTTGGAATTTTGTGATGGCTGCATTTTGTTTGTGATGACTTGGCAGTGCCAATGCCAATCTATTTTCACTCTGGGAAAGTGACCAGTTCCTCATCTCACAGTAGGAGAGACTGTATGCAAACATTAAGATGCCCATTTATACTGGAAAAGTTTGTAAGTTTATAGCTTCCTGTCATTTGGAACATTTTTGATGTTTTTCTGACTTTTTTTTTTTTTTTTAAATAACAGATTAATGTCAACTGGCTAAAGTAGAAATAAATCATTTTGTTTGACTTAATTCTTTTCAGACTGACAACCACCTTAAGCATTATTTACATATCATTGAAAATAAGCCCCTGTACCCAGTTATCTATGACAGCAATGGTGTGGTCCTCTCGATGCCTCCGATTATAAATGGTGAGTAAGTTCAGGAAGAGCATGGATCTTTGCAGTTTCTTCTGTTTAGTGCTTTTGTGGAATTCTCAATAGGCTGACTGAGGCAGTCATTAACTTTAGATCTGAATCTCAGGTCTTTTGAAGATATTATTTAAAAATGAAAAAAAAATTGTTATGTGTATGAATGTTTTGCTTGCATGTATGTCTCTGTACCACATTCGTACCTGGTACCTTTGGAGGCCAGAACAGAGATCCTCTGGAACAGGAGTTACAGGTGGTTATGAATCACTACGTGGGTGCTGGGAACGGAACCCAGGTCCTTTGCAAGAGCAATAAGTGCTCTAAGCCACTGAGCCATCTCTCCAGCCCCATAGATTTTATTTTAAAAGTTCTTTATGTATATATTTTTCCAAACCTTTAGTTTAACTGCTGATTTTTATGTAAAAAACTCTATTATTTAGAATGACATAGGGTGTACATTTAATTTGTAACTGTAAAAATATTTATGCATGTGAAGGATATTCTGATACTAATCTATGGGTTCTGTCCCATTCTTCAGGGTTTTAGATATTTTTTAGTGTCTGGCTAGCGTATGTAGCTGGGCTTGTGCGTGAGCATCTATGCCATGGCATGCGGAGGTCAGAGGACAGCTTTTAAGAGTCGGTTCTCCTCCCACCACGTGGGTTCCAGGATTGAACTCAGGCTGCCAGGCTTAAGTGGCAAGTGCACTGGTCCTTTGGGTAAAAGAAGAGAAAGAGAGAAATTTTGGTTTACTTTTATTTAGGTGTTTCAGTATTAACAGCAAGTCTCTTTGTTGAACTCAAGCTCTGATTTGTAATTTTATAAACTAAAACTGTTATTTAAATATTGTACTCTTAATTCCTTTGTGAAGGAGCTTATGAAGCAGTTTAAATGTGTTTAGTGGATTTAGTGATGCCTAAGCTGCAGACGTGTGTCATTGGGGAGACCAGAAGGAGGCTTAGCTGACTCGGGATGACAAGGAGTTGTTGAGATTGCAGATGCTCACAGTTTCCCTGGTCAAGGATGTGGACCAAGTTAACTAGATCCAAATTCACTTTACTGCTTCATAGTTTGTCATCATGATCGGGTAGTTTAATCTTTCTGAACCTTAGTGATTTGTTTGTAGCTGTTTGTTTTCTATTTTGACACAGGGTTTCTCCTCGTTGCCCTGGATGTCCTGAAACTGGTGTCTAGACCAGGCTTGCCTTAAACTCCCAGAAGTCCACCTGCTTTTCCTTCCTGAGTGCTGGGATTGTTTGCAATTATGTTATAGGATGGTAAAGATTATCTGTATTTTCCAGTTTGCAATGGGAGCCTAAAAGTCTCATATCCCAGGTCTGGTGGTATGGCTCAGTGGAAGGTAAAGGCACTTGGCTTCCCACCTGCTGAGCTCTGTTTGATTCCTGGAAGCTCCATGGTCGAAAGAGAACAACTCTTGAATCTGTCCTCTGCCCTCCACACATGTGCCATGTCATGCACACTAAATAAATAAATAATTGTATAAAGAAAATATGCATATCCTAGAGCCAGGCATAGCGGCTCTTATCTGTAATCTCAGTACTTGGGAAGTTGAGGCAGGAGGATCACTGTAGCCTGGGCTATATAGTGAATTCTAGGTTAACCTGGGCTAATGATACCCTGTCTATAAAAATCAAAGGAAAAAAGTTGTATATCCCCTTACTTCTAGGGTATTTAGATTGTTTTCTAAGTTTAAAAGTGATTTTTTCTTAAAATTACGTTTTGTATTATTTCATATCTCTGAAATTTTTGTTATTGTTTACAGGGAATCATTCAAAAATAACAGTAAATACTAAGAATATATTTATTGAATGCACAGGAACTGACCTCACTAAGGTAAAAAAAAAAAATCTTTAACTTATATGCTGTTAGACAAGATACATTTTACTTCTAGGCCAAGACTGATTTTAAAGTTTAAAATGTTATAAGAGGTGGGAACATATTGTTGAAACTTAGAAAATTAAAATGATGTGGATAATCTACAGCTTGTTTATGGTACTTGCATTAATTTACAAATGTTTACTGAGCAACTAATGTCTTTCCAGTGCTAGGAACTTAATAAGTATATGCTTCTTGGCTTAGCAATATAGACATGTGACTGGAGAGTCTGCAGTTGTATTACTTCATCAGCTTAATTTAAGTGAATAGTCTGTGCTCTTGTGTATGTGGAAAGTTTTTCTTTAAAAAAAGAAAGTGGTATGCCCAGAATCCCAACCCTTGAGAGGGGCAGGAAGATAGGGAACTGAGGGTCCTCTTTGGCTACATAAGTTCAAAGCTAGCCTGGGCTACTTGAGACATTGTGTCGAAAAACCAACCAACCAACCAACCAACCAACCAACCAACCAACCAACCAGAAGAATTGGGTAAAACGGACTTTTATCCCTAGTGACTTCATAGCTGACATCCCTGACTATGTCTAGATTGTGTAGCTTACTAGTTGTCTGCTCACTTTCAATTACTACAAATGTTGGATTCGATTGCTAGGAAAGCTTTGTTCTTTATACATGGTAAGTAAAGCTGAGAGAGTATGCAGTAAGCAAATGAAGAGAGATACTATAGCATTAGGAGACTGGCATGTGGAAATAGGACCCTGAGGAGACTCTCCCCTAGATCTGCATCATTGGAGACTGTTTGAGGCACTTGATTTGTATCTCTTAACTGTGTGTACCATTTGCCTTTGTTGTTGTTGTTTAAAGATTTATTTATCTTATGTGTATAAGTGTTTTGCCTGCGTGTGTATATATGCATTGCATGCATGCCTGGTGGCTGCAGAGGCCAGAAAATGGTGCCAGGTTCCCTAGAACTGGAGTTGCCTTCAACAGTTGTGAGTTGCCATGTGGGTGCCTGGGACTGAGCTGGGTGCTCTGTAAGAGCTGCAAGTGCTCTTAACTACTAAACTATCTCTCCAGCCCCCATAAGGTTTGTTTAGCCCAAGAACTTACAGGGCCTTACTGCCTAGGGATGTTCCATGTACTTTGTGTTTGTGTGTTCATTCTTATAGTTAACAAAGGTCGGAATTGTTACTATCTCTACTTAACCAGTGAGAGAATTGAGATGCAGAGAGAATAAAGTAGATCATCTAAAGTCACATTGTTAGTAAATGGTTGAGCCAGGAATCCAGCAGTCTGGCTTCAGAGACTTATGAAATTGATAACATTTACTTCAGTAACTAGCCATTTGTCTCTCTTGAAACCTCATAATCCAGGGTTGGGGTGGGGGAACTAAACGATTTGTCTCAGTCATGGATTGTAACTCTCAGAGAGCTGCATAAATAGAGAACACCTGAAGATAAGAACAAGCCTGTTCCTAAGTTTTTATTCTACTTCCTTTCTTAGAATGTGTATGTAAGGGTTCATTTTTAGGTGTTTGAACACTAAATTATAATAAATATTCATTACATCTGAATTGAGTGAGAATATACTTATAAATTGCCATAATATTTATATGTTTTCTTTTGCAGGCAAAAATCGTGCTTGACGTTATTGTCACCATGTTCAGTGAATACTGTGAAAATCAGTTTACGTAAGTTGACTCAGCACCATCATTGACCAGTCCTCTGAAACCAAGGCTCTAACGCCTCCTGTACTATTTTTAACAATTAGTATACATATATACATGCAGGCAAAACATTCATACATAAAACCCTGATTGGGACATAGGCTTTACTCTTATATGTCTAGCTTAGATATAAGCTTCAAGGAATGAATACAGCTAAGGTCTGTCAGTGCGTAGATTTAGATGTGGTTCCGGTAGCTAGAACATCTGGGGAGATGACAGAGCTCTAAACAGTATGCGTTCTGGTGTTTATAAGGCCAGTCTGGCAAGACCTCATGGAAGCAATGAAATTTAAGTGGTATTTAACGACCAGTAGGCTTGAGAATGGAAAGGTGGAGGAATAGCTAAATAGAGGTATAGTAGTATATGACAGAGCTGCATGTCCTTACTATGTATTAGCATCAGCTTATTCTAGACTCTCAGTTATAATTCACAGTAAATGTGTAAGAATAAAAATGACTGAAGTTAGGAAGTTTTCTTTTTTTATCATTTGTATTTCAGGGATTTATGTGTTAGCTCCTGTCTTGCAGCATAATATCCTGGTAAAGTTTGGGGTATACATCAGTGTTGTTAAAGAGTCCATGTAGGATGCATGTCTTCTACACTGGGAGATAAGCTTTCCAGGTGGCCACTGCCTAAAGGGATGAAGGAAGGGAGCTTTGAGGCCTGGAGTGGTAGAATAATATAGTATGTAGGAAGGTTGGTCAAAATGATGATGTTAGGATGTTGTGGCTGGAGTTTTAAAACAGTTAGTAATCATAAGCATTTGAAGAATTTATAGCTCGTTTATGAAGCATTTTATTTCTGACCTATTTTCTTTTATTTTTAGAGTTGAAGCAGTTGAAGTAGTTTCTCCTAATGGAAAATCAAGTACCTTTCCAGTAAGTTCTTAAAAGTTGATGATAATGGTAGTCCTGGCTATATTACCCATAGTGGTTGTTGAGTGTTTGTTTCTCTGTGTTGACTAATCCATCTGTACATCTACTCAGCCTTGCAACACACACTGCACGGTGTCTCAGGGATTCAGTTCTCAGTGTGGGGGAGTGGTGTGCTGCCTTTCTGTAGAGAGATGGTGAGGCCTGGAATGTTTAATAGAGTGTCTGTTAGTAAGTGTGGCAAGGATTTAAGTGCAGGTGCCTGACTGTAGCTGTCCTCATGGTGTATTACATGGTAACATAATACTGTGATCTCCTAGGTAGCTGGGTGATTTCTAGTCTCATCCCTTTTATGATTAGTCAGTTAGTATGTTCACATTGGAATCTGTAAATTGCTGAAGACTGTCACTGTAGTGACTCTGAATGTATTCAGACTGGATTAGAAGTAAACAGTTATTGTTAAACATTGGGTCTTGGTAGAAAACACCTAAGACATTATTCTTTATTTTTGGTTGCTTTTTAGACAGGGTCTTGCTTTGTAGCTGAGGCTGACCTTGAATTCACTATGTAGCTGAAGCTATTCTTGAATTCATAATCCTCCTGTCTCCCTCCCCAAGAACTGGAGTATGACACCATATCCATTGTAAGGTGGTCATTTTGAATAGAATGTTATCACAATCATTTAGTTGTAGTTCTGGCTCGGTGAGACAATTCTCTGATCAGCTTGTGTTCCTTTGAGAGTTTTCTTTCTTTCTTTTTTTTTTTTTTAAACTGTTCTGTCATTTATGAAGTGAATCAGAATATGAAATTGCTTTTTTTAAATGAAAAATTTTAATGAGTGTTATGGAGGAGGGTGTCAGATCCCTGGAACTGAGTTACAGATGGTTGTGAGCTGCCATGTGGGTGCTGGGAACAGAACTTGGATCCCAGAGCACCAGTGCTCTTAATCCTGAGCCATCTCTCCAGCCCCTGATTACATTTATTTGTATATGAGTGTGTGTGCCCCACAATTCATAGAAGTTGATTCTCTTTTCACCACGTGGGTACCAAGAATGGAACTTAAGTCATTAGACTTGGTGGGAAGTGCCTTTCTCTACTTCTCCCAGCCAGTAAAATAGTTTTACGAGTGTGATAATGTCTGCTAAGATAAAAACATTACCCTTCCTCAAAACATTAGTGTTTAGTATGGTATTCTTTTAGAAATTTTTGGTATTATTAGTGTGTATACGCACTCGTGCACGCATGTGCACAGTGTCTGTGGAGGCTGGAGGACAATGTCGTGGAGTTATTCTCTTTATTCATCTCTACATGGATTCTGGGGTTTGCCAGGCTGATGTAGCAAGGACCTTTGTCCACTGAGCCATCTCACTGCCCCAACATCCTATTTCTAGATTATCATGGAGCAAGTGGTAAGTACTATACAGCTGAAATCATAGTATCAGCTTTTGTTGATATAGAGATTCTATAGTTTTTTTTTTTTTTTTTTTTTCGTTTTTTCCAGACAGGGTTTCTCTGTGTAGCTTTGGTGCCTGTCCTGGATCTCGCTCTGTAGACCAGGCTGGCCTTGAACTCACAAGAGATCTGCCTGGCTCTGCCTCCCGAGTGCTGGGGTTAAAGGCGTGTGCCACCACCGCCCTGCGAGATTCTGTAGTTTCTATTTGGGCTTTTTATAATGTTGGGCATGGAACCCAGGGTACCACAAATATGAGGCAAGGACTAAACTACTGAACTAGATGTTCACTTGATTTGCATTGTAATGGTGATTGTTGGTTAACTTTTATTAACAAACAAAACAAGAAAGAAAGAAAAAGGAAAAAAAAAAGGGCGCCCAGGCTTTCACTGGGACATGGCCTCATGGGTGCCAGGGCAGAGCTCGGAACAGCAGCAACACAGCAGCGTTGCTAAGATGAGGGACAGAAAGGGCTTAGGGTTTTTTTTAAGGTAACACTTCAGGGATACCCATTATAAGAGAGCAAGTCCAGTGCCGTCCCAGCAGGATATCCAGCCCTAGGGCTGGATTTGAGGGGTTTGTGAAATTAAAAATAGGTGGCGTCTGCGTGGTGGGAAAATCTTCAGTGCTTCATCCCAAGTCCATGCATGTGGACAAAGGATTTCTGGTTGCCTTTTTTTTTTTTTTTTCCTGAGACCAGAACCTTAACCCATGCTGGCATCAAACTCATGATCCCCCTGCTTCACCCCTTCGGTGCTGTGACCCAGGTGTGCACAACTTCATAATGATTTTTTAAATGTCTAATTTGAAGAACATTGTTCAAAAAACAAAAAGTATTCTATGTGTATGGGAGCTCTGCCTGCATGTGTATCTGCACCATGTGCATTCAGTGCTTACAGAGGCCAGAAGAGGACATCAAATCTCTTCTCTTGGAACTGGAGTTACAGTTGGTTGTGAACCATCATGTAGATGTCGAGGATTGAACTTGGGTCCTGTGAAGAACATCTCTCCATCAAAGTTCCCTTTCTTTCTTTCTTTCTTTTTTTAATATGAGGAATTATCAGGTTTTAATAAAACAATATATATTTTTGTAAAGAAGAGGGGAAATAGAAAGTTTTGTTTGCTTTTTCCTTGTGTAAATAGCCTCATGAAAGCAAACTTACCCTAGAGCAGTGCGGGGGTTGTTCACAGAGTAAGATGTCCCAAGGGGCAGTACTCCTTCTGTCTATGATACCGTGGAGGTTGTTGTCTTTCACTAGTCTTGTCGCTACCTAGAAAGGAGTAAGGTTTTGGAGGTCAGTAATTAACAGTGTGAGCTTTGAAGCTAGTCTGCCTCCTCTCTCCATTATTCATGCATGCACTGTGTGCACTCGTTAACAGTGTGCACATCGAGGATAATTTGGGTAAGTGTTCGTAAGCTGTTTGCAAAGGTGGTGGAGAGCCTCGGGTTCATGCATGTGTGCTTTCACTGAAGACAGTAAGGTTGTGTGCCATTTGAAGGAGAGTGAATGGCAGTTTATGACATGTTCCCATCCACTTTCCTGTCTCCTGGAGCAGATTGATAGGCAGGTCTGGGGACATCATAGTGTTTTTCTACTTGGGAAATGATAACAGAAATTTATTCTTTTAAAAAATTTAATTATGGGAATTGGGGATTTAGCTCAGTGGTAGAGCAGACTCTCAGTTCCAGGAGATAGATAGATGGATGGATGGATGGATGATAGATAGATAGATAGATAGATAGATAGATAGATAGATAGATAGATAGATAGATTGTGTTTATTTAGGGTGTATGAACTATAGCACCCAAGTGGAAGTCACAGGACAGCTTGCAGGAGACATCTCCCCTATCATGTGGGATTCAGGTCATCTGATATGACAGCAAGCTCCTTTACTCACAGAGCCATTTGGCTGACCTGAGGTATGTACTCCCTAGGTCTCACTAGTACAATGAATGGTGCATTATGACAGCTGGATTGTTGTTCCTTGGTCATATACTTTAACTGCATAAGACCAAACATTTGTAAACATCTTAGAAATGATACAGTAGGATAGTGTTGCACTGTAGGAGTGGGATGACCTTGTGAAAGAAAAATGTTTGGGATTTATATTATTTCCAAACAGTAAAATAATTTAGGACGGAAAATATTCATACATGAATCAGGTTTAACAAATTGGTTCTATAATAATATTTAGAAACCTCAGGTTTAGTCTGGGCAGTGGTGGCACATGCCTTTAATCCCAGCACAGAGGCAGAGGCAAGCGGAGTTCAAGGCCAGCCAGGGCTGTTACACAGAGAAACCCTGTCTCTCAAAACTGGAACAAAACCCCCTCAGGTTTATTTCAGAGTATGGCTCTAAGAGCAGTCTCTTGGCTGGGTAACAGAGCTACAACAACTGACTGACTAAGAAAGACTAGAAAACTGCATCTGATGATTAAGTTTTCAAACTTTCTTTCTCAGGAGCTGGCTTACAGAAAGGAGATGGTGAGAGCCGATTTCATTAATAAGAAAGTTGGAATCAGGTATGCTTTGAAACTTATTTCTGGTGGGAGAGAAGAGAATTCAAGCATAAAGTATACAGCGAGTTATTTTTCTTGAAAGAATGCTTGATAGTAAGCTAGGATATTTGATACCTAACAGAATTCAGAAAGAGAGGTTACTATTTCAGGTCGAAACTATCTTGGAACAGAATGTAAGCGTGTTTCACCTACTCCAGTGAAGCTTATGATTTGTGAATTTTTTCTAGGGAATCTCCTGCAAACCTTGCCAAGCTCCTGACCAGGATGTGTCTGAAGTCAGAAGTAATAGGTGATGGCAATCAGATTGAGGTTGAAATTCCTCCCACCAGAGCGGACGTTATCCATGCATGTGATATTGTGGAGGACGCAGCTATTGCTTATGGATATAACAACATTCAGATGACTCTGCCGAAAGCATACACCATAGCTAATCAAGTAAGATTGCACCTTTAAATAAACACTCCTCTTGTTAGCAACTGACTGTTGAATGCCAGGAAGGCTTCGAGACAAACAGAACCCGGGAATTAAGCAGCATTTGGATGTGCTTTGCTAGGAGAGGCCTTTGCTAAGGGGAAGGACACAAAACAGATGCCCAGATGATTAGAGAACCTGTGATGCCTAGTTCTTTGAAGAAGGACAGCTTTCAAGTGTGGCGCTCTTGTTGAATCTCTTTAACTGGAAGATTCATTTTCTCAGTTGGGCCCGAAGGCAGATGCTGTCCTGTGAGCGAGGCGGGGTGGGAGGTTGTTGGCTAGCTGTGATGGGGGTGTTAGCTGGGGAGGGGAGGGGTTGGTTCCTTTGAGGGGTGTGTTCTGCAGGAATCTGTTAAAGAAAACGAAGCAGGTTGGAGATGTCGTGGTGTGTTGCTTTCCTCTCAGGTTCCTATCAACAAGCTCACAGAACTCCTCAGACTCGATATGGCGGCTGCCGGCTTCACTGAGGCACTTACCTTTGCTCTGGTACGTTTTCAACTCACTTCTGGCTGGCTGACTGTTTTCCTGGAATCCTTGAATTGTCTATTCTGTGATTCCTTATGTGAATCTATAAAGTCTAGACTGCTGAAACTTCCAGATTCTGAAAGAGAAACTTCGTTCCTTGAGATCGTACAATTTTTAGTAAAGAAAAATGGGGAGTTTTTCTTTGACTAGTCATAGAAGACTGTGAAAGCCTAGGGAAAAAAAAATCCGAAGGACAGATGACCATGTGCTTTATATTTGATGTAAGTGTGGAAGGTGCACAATGAATTTCATAAAAAGATTTGTTAGGTTAGAATATTCGGTCTTAATTTGGTTGTGGCTGTACCCACTAGATGCCGCCCTGGTTAAGGTCTTGGGAACTGTTCCACATTAGACTTATTTCTTTGTCTTTGAACATGTTCACAAACATTTGCTTTGAGTTGAAAAGCTGACATAAAAGGCCTAAATCAGGAAATGAATGTTATTACAGAATCAGAAGGAACTTTGCCTCTCTCTCTCTCCTCAGGCTGACCACTGAAAGAAGTAAATGTGCCTGTAGTTTGTATGGTTTCCCCTGGCTGAGAATGTCTGCAGTGCCCAGACTCCTCTTGGCTAGCCCAATGAGCTCGATTTAACAACCTGTGGATGAGGCAGCTGCCTCGCTTCCTGATGCCCAGCCCTAGCCCTGAGGTTCTAACCCTTCCGAACATTAGGTGATGGGTCCGAGGCAGCATCTGTTGTTAGCAGGCCCTGCACCTGTGGGAAGCGGAGCTGGAAAGTGGAGAGCTGACACAGTGCACACAACAGTCCTCAGAGTCAGGGCTGGGGCCCAGTGCTCGACCCTCAGCTCGTGTGCACTAGCCTTAGAGTGCCGTGCCTCTCTCTCGTGTGTAGACATTCATTCCCATTTGTGAGCAGTCACCATTTTACACACAGTGACATATAAAACTTAGCATTGAGAAATGTGTGTGCTTTTTTAAAATACAGTGACAGAGGAAACAATACATTATCATTTTGAAGGATTTCAACTTTATAAAATACAAAGTTGCTGTTTCCACTTGTGATTCTGTTCTTCTTCCCCAGACTAACTGCAGTTAAGACTTTGGCTTGTAGTTCTCACTGCCTTCTGTTAGTGCTTTTTGATTTTGTGATTGAGTCCATGTATCTTATAGGAGCACAGAAGCTGCCTCTTGCCTAGGGCCTGCTCTGCAGGGAGGGTTCACCCCCCACTGATAACTGTATGTACATGGTACCAGTTCTTCTCAGGAAGTGTTCCTATCCTCCATAGCAGTTAGAATAACTTCTCTGTCAGTCCCTCCATCCCCCATGCAACCACAGGTATGTGCCCAAGATTCCAGCCCAGGCCTGTTATGAGCCAAAGCTTGTGACTGAATTACAGCCCTCGAGTGTCATACTGAGCAGTCTGCTCAGCTGTCCAGTCACACATTTATGTTCATTGTCTAGGAGGAAAGGAGGGAGGGGCTGGAGAGGACAGATCTCACATAAAGTTTCCTGTTAAAAGTCTTTATAGGGGCTGGAGGTTTAGAGCACTGGCTACTCTTGCAGGGGACCAGGTTCAATTTCAAGCACCCCATGGTAGCTCACAACTATCTGTAACTCCAGTCCTAGGGCATCTAATACCTTCTTCTGACTTCTGTGGGCATCGTGCACTCATGTAGTGTACAGACACACATGCAAGACAAAACACCTATGTGCATAAAATGAACAAATAAATAATCAAATTTAAAAGTCTATAAAGTTCTGCATTTTCTAAACAGCTCAACATTGCTAGTCTGTATTGTTAAATCCAGTTTGCACAAGAGTGATGACAGTCTTCCAAAGCTGGTCCTTGACTTCTTAACAAGCAGTTCACTTTTCAGCATTAGGATTTTTTTTTAATAATACTGCATACTAGTTGTAATATTTTCTTTTATAAATTGACTCAGTTTTAGAATTAAATGTCTACTTTAACCTTAAGAGTAACACTTATAATGATTGTGGGTTTTGTTTGTTTGTTTTTCGAGACAGGGTTTCTCTGTGTAGCCCTGGCTTTCTTGGAACTCACTCTGTAGACCAGGCTGGCCACCAACTCAGAGATCTGCCTATCTTCTGCCTCTTGAGTGCTGGGATTAAAGGCGTGTGCCACCACCGCCCGGCTATGATTATGGCTTTTATACTTGTTCTATTCCCTAACCTTATAGTAGACACATAAATGCTAATATTGAAGACCATCTTCCTTCCTAGGCCTTAGCTACTATCACTTGAGGGAAGCTTATTGAAAATGCTTCAGATTGTCTTGATTGTTTCCCATTACATTATGAAGCACAATCACTCAGATGCACTGGGATGTTGACCTGTGTCTGGGGAGCCTTTTTTCCTTTCACGCAGCCAGAGCTAGTTCTGTTTGAGAGCGGTAGGTCATGTAGGTCATATAAATGCGTTTGTAAAATGACTGATCACAATGTATTTAAATCTTGTTACAAAAACTCCCCTCTGCACTGGACAAAGTGGTTTTTTTTCAGTATGGTTCAGGCTTTCCCTCTGGAGCACAGTAGTGTGGACTCTGTTCTGTTACAGTTTGAAGACTTTTTCAACAAAGTATGGCAGAGCTGGGTATGGCGGTACACACTAGCACAGATGTAATATCAGCGCTGAGGAGGCTGAGGTAGGATGGTAAATTCAGTGCCAGCTTGGACCTTGAGTGAGCTCAGGCAGGAATTGCTAGGGCAGGCATTAGGATGCAGTGAAGACAGAATTCTTCTCAGGTGAGCTGGCTGTTTACCTTCTCTCAGCTCCAGGCTTCCTACTGGTCCAGGACCTGGCAAACAACAGCTCTTTAGTGCTTTGAAGGCCTCTACTTGAAGATGCCTTTTAGAACAGTTCCATGATCAATATTGCCTAAAGTTTGGAGAAGCCTTGAGTAACTTGACGGCACTAGCTTTTCATGTTAAGTGTTTAATTATTTTTAAAAATGGGTAATTGTTTATTTTTTTGTGGTGATTTGTTGTCATCACTTGATCATTTTATATATATTTCTAGTACTTTCTGTCAGGCCTTGGAGATACATTATCTCTAAATCTTGATCCTCACTAGATTTGTTGGATCTAAGAGTGAGTTTTGTTTTAATGTCTGCCTACTGCTCTGGTTTCTGCCCATGGATAAGAATGAAGCAGTTTACTTGTCTTAGGAGCTACATGGGCCATGTGTAGGGAAAGTTAAATGGTAAGCATCTCAAAGACCAGTGAGCAGAGTTCAGTCATGTGAATTCTCCCAGTTCCACAGCCTGCCCCAAATCAGTGCAGACTTCTCTGGGATTGCATTGGGAGTCAGGAAGCCTGAGGAAACCAAGGAAGGGAACTGTCTTAGTTAGGGTCCTATTGCTGTGAAGAGACACCATGACCACAGCAACTCTTAGAAATGAAAACATTGAATTGAGGGGGCTTGTTTATAGTTTTAGAGGTTTAGTCCATTATCCTCATGGTGAGGAACATGGCGGCATGCAAGCAGACATCGTGCTGGAGCTGAGAGTGCTACATCTTGACTTAGAGGTAACAGGAAGTCAACTGGCTGTCACACTGAGGGAAGCTTGAGCAAAAGAGACCTCAAAGCCCGCCCCCACAGTGACATACTTCCTCCAACAAAGCCACACCTCCTAATAGTGC
The DNA here is from genome assembly GCF_004664715.2 of Peromyscus leucopus. NCBI lineage: Eukaryota > Metazoa > Chordata > Mammalia > Rodentia > Cricetidae > Peromyscus > Peromyscus leucopus. Next base: position 34,361,492 of record NC_051074.1, read on the forward strand.
CACTCCTTTGGGAGCCATTTTCTTTCCAACCACCACAGGGACTCTTAATGGTACTGCTAGAAATATTTTTACATAAGAGGTGCAAGAGAAGTTACTTATGTAGCTAGAGCCTTGGGTTGGCCTGACTGTGGTACTTGGGACAGTAGTCTACATAAAGGCAGGCAAAAATGTAGTGTTCAGAAAACACATAGGAATCAGGAACTTAGACTGGAAAGGTCAATGCGGGCCTAGTACAAAAAGGACTGGGTGTGGGTTAAACCCTCATCTCTACAGGAAATGTTAACCAGCTCCATGTTGTGGCTATAGCTCATCATAGAGAGCTATTCGTGGTTAATTGTATCTTCTGTGGGCCTAAGCTTGGTGAATTACAAGTGATAAATTATTGTCAGACCTAATAGATAAGACTCTTAGCTTATTATTAACTTACTGATTTATATAGAGAAGGTGCATTGCTAAGAAACCACTGTAAATTGAATGATAGCATTAAATACTTTTAAATTTTGAGTTAGCCATTGCCCATACTAATCTATTTTACATGTTCTTAAGTGCTCCCAAGAAGATATTGCTGATAAACTCGGCTTGGATATCTCTGAAACAAAGGCAGTTCACATAAGCAATCCCAAAACTGCTGAGTTCCAGGTAAGAATTTTAAGTAGATAAGAATTGGGGTAAAAGTCGAGTTTGTGGTAAATGACATAGGAAAGCTCTCTTCAGTTATTGTACATTGGGGTGAATCCTTAGAACATTTTAATGAACTTTCTTTAGATAATTTGCAGTTGGTCAGCCCTACCCTGCCCTTCTCCCCCCACCCCGTGTGTGTGTGTGTGTGTGTGTGTGTGTGTGTGTGTGTGTGTGTGTGTTAGTATTGAGTCTAGAGCCTTGTGCTTGGTAGAAGTTGGCTTGTTTAAAAAATATATATATAATATTTATTATTAATTATTATTATTGTTTTTGAGATGGTGTCTTACACTGTACCCCAGGCTGCCCTGGAACTCACTGTCTAGCCTAGGCTGCACTCCCAACTGCTCACATTCAGCCTATTCTTAGTTCTTAAATGCTTTGAGCTAGTTGGCTCAGCCACTCTTACCTGCATTTTCCATGTCATAATTGATGTTTACTTACTGTTCTCAGCTGCCTCTCTTTCCCATTTATTTGTAGTAAATGGAGTAAAATGTATTCCTTCAATCCTCATAAACCATTATGCCAGTTTTTGACTGCAGGTGGATTTTTTTTTTCTTTTTTTTGTGCTCTCAGCTCACAAATAACAATATGGAGACTTACTATTAATTATTAAAGCTTGGCCTTAGCTTAGGCTTGTTCCTAACTAGTTCTTATAACTTAAATTAGCCCGTATCTTTTGATCTACATTCTTTTACGTGGCTCAATTACCTTTGCTCTGTACTGCCCATCCTGCTTCCTCTGCATCTGGCTGTTGACTCTGCTTTTCTTCTTCCCAGTGTTCCTGTCTGCCTGGAAGTCTCACCTAACTCCCCTGCCTAGCTGTGGGCCGTTCAGCTTTTTATTACACCAATTAAGCATTGCATTTTCACAGTGTACAAATATCCCGCGACATTGGACTATGCTTTGTGTCTTTCACTGTCACCTAAGCTTATCAGCAGTTCTGGCAGGGTTTAGGAAGAGGTGAACAAGAATGATACTGTGACAGGAGTCAGTGTCACTGACTCCTCGTATGGGTTAGGACATTCACTATAGAAGTGCTTTTGTACAACATCTGTGCATGTGTGGGAGCTCTTGCTCTCTTGCATATGCAGTCCTGTGTGTGTGCAAAATCTTAGAAGCCAAGGAGCTGTGTTTAGGAAACTTAGCACTGGTGTAGAGCATGCCTCAGCCGTGATGTGATAGTTTCGTTGGCTTTGGGTCTCACTTTCCTAAAAGTTAGATCCTGGATTAGTGTTTTGGGAAATCCTACAGGCTCTGGAAATGTTTACATGTACATTCTGAATTTCGTCTGTAGAACTACCTGCTGTGGCAAATGAGCTATATGAATATTTACTCAGCTCATTTTCATTGAATCTGGGTGCATTTTTATTGTTTATGCTAAATGTATTTCCCTCCCTCAGTTTCATTTATTGAGTGTTATACAAATTTTGTATTTCTCAAGATTTCTGTAACTGTTACATTCTTCAGAGTTTGTGTCCTGTCTGCTCTGCTTTATATAAATGGAGGAACAGCAGATCAGAGATGCATTAGCTGCTGCCATAAATAGCTGCAACTTAGCGCACTCAGGAGTCAGTTTTTCTGGACAGGTACGTTGGAGATGACAGAGTATCCTTAAACCTGGCAGCTTTTGCGTCAGCCTGCTTCACCTCCCACTCTGCCATTACTAATGCACTGAGCAGGTTGTTCTTGCTCATAGTGAAATTAAGTGTAAAGTGCCTTGCAGTTTGGGTGTAGGCCTGTTCTTTTCCTGTGTGATTCTTAACTGTGGGTTCTTCTCCAGCAGTGGATGTGCTATAGAATGGGCAGGAGAAGAGAAACATTATTTAGGGAAACTGTGTGGATTTTTATCCCAATTATTATAAACAAGATTATCAAGTATCCTCACTTGTCCCGATTAGCAGTGATACTAAGCCTTCAAATGGCTATCACTGCAAGTCTTTCTGGCTGTAGTTGGTGTTTTTCTTTTTAGTTTGGGATTCACTTGAGGGTATACATTAAAGTTGATTGATTAATCTATAGGTTATTAGTCCATTATTTGCTCCATATCCCTTAGTCTTTCACACACACATCCTTTTCTTTCAACTTTGTTAAAAAATATGGATCCTTTGTTCTGTAGGCTTTCCACATTTAGGATTTCATTGAATATATTCTGATAATCTTCTATATTTCTCATAAACTAGTAGTTAGATCTAGAAGTTTGACCAGATTCAGGTATTCATTCATTCATTCATTCATTTTTATTTATTTATTTTTTTGGTTTTTCGAGACAGGGTTTCTCTGTGTAGTTTTGGTGCCTGTCCTGGAGCTCACTCTGTAGACCAGGCCGGCCTGGAACTCACAGAGATCCGCCTGGCTCTGCCTCCCTAGTGCTGGGATTAGAGGCGTGTACCACCATCACCACCCGGCCGGGTTTTAAGTTTTTATGTTGCTGATGGTTTTAGACAGAAAAAATTATTAATAAATGGGGTATTTTCCACCATACCAAGGAGGATGACAAACTTGAAGGGTTTTTGTTTGCTTTTGGACAGTCTCATTGTGCTGGCTAGTTTTATGTCAACTTGACACAATTTCGGGTCATTTTAAAAGGTGGATCTTCAATGGAGAAAATGCCCACCAGATTGGCCTGTGGAAAAGTGTGTGATGCTTTTTCTTGATTGATGATTGATAGAGGAGGGCCCAGTTAGTTCACTGTGGATGGTGCTACCCTGGGCTGGTGGTTTTAGGTGCTGTAAGAAGGCAGGTTGAGCAAGCCCTGAGCAACAAGCCAGTAAGCAGCACCCCTCCAGGGCCTCTGCTTCAGTTCCCATCTCCAGGTGCCTGCCCTGCTTGAGTTCTTGCCCTGACTTACCTCAGCAATGGGCTGTTAACTGGAAGTGTGAAAAGAAAGAAACCCTTTCCTCTGCTTTTGTTCATGGTGTTTATCATAGCAATAGAAACTCTAAGTCACTCCTCATGTAGCTCAGGCAGGCCGAGCTGTAAGAGCTGAAGATGACCTTGAAACCTCCTAATCCTCATGCCTCTACCTCCAGGTGCTGAGATTACAGACACACACCAGCACATCTGGTTAGAGAAAAATTATCTTTTAAGTGTAGTACTTGAGCTGGCAAGGTGGCACAGTGGAAGTGTACCAGCAAGCCTGACAACCTGAGTTTGATCCCTGGTACCCACATGGTCAATAGGCCAGACAGTTAATACTCCTTTAAAAGGTTACAATTTCTAATTTACGAAGTAAGAAACCCAAGACCCAAGAAACAATATAATGAGTTTGCTAAGATCTATAATAATGTAAGATATCTTGAAACAAGAGATTGTATTAACTAACCTTTACTACGCTGCCATTAATCTTCCTAAGTCATCTCTTACCATGCCCAGCAGAGATATTAAGTGTCATTATTGGTACCAAGGTATGGACTTGGTCTCTGATATCACTAGAGCATCTGGAACACATCCTATGTAGAAAGGAGGGTGCTCCAGCGTGAGAGGTAAAAAGCAGGTCCAACAGCTAAAAGTCAGGAAACTACTTTGCTTCCTAGTTGAGAGAGGGTCTTCCTGGCCCAGCATTCACCGTATATCCCAGACTGCTCATGAACTCATCACAGTCTTCTTCCTTGGCTCAACTTTCCAGTACAGGGATTCTGTGTTCTTGACTGTGGTAGACTGGAGACACAAGGTCTTGCTAAGCAGCTGAACTGACTTGAAACTGTGTTGCCCAAGCTAGCCTGGAACTCACAGTTCCCACTATCTAGTCTCCAAAGCACTGGGGTTACAGGCTTAGAACCATGCCAGGATCAGAGAACTACATTTATTCTTTATTTTACATTTACTATAAACGCATCGATGGGAAAGAGAGGAAAGCTGAGAATAGTAAGTAAAGGTCAATTATGAAGTAAAAGACTCAGTAAGAATGATTGAGCGAGCTAGTTCAAATCATGTAAGAGCCTCGTATAGACTGAATGTGAGCGTCCAGCCTGGGCTACTTCAGTTACGGAAGTTTCGGAAGGAGATAGGATATAAAATTTTCATATGTATAACCTTGAGAGCTCAGTTTAATTTTTAAAATTATAATGAAAAACCAGTCTTTAGGTATGAATAGTCATTGAGTTGTGTTTGCTTCTCATTTTGATTTTAATCAGATTTATTGGTGTTTATTTTGTTAATTTGGAATGGAGAATATTTTCAGTTCTTTCAGTGAGTTGGATTTGAAAATCTGAAGTGACTCAGACATCTAGGCTTTGCCCTGTCCAAAAGTGTTTTCCTGTGAAGCCAGGGAGTTGGCCTGCTTTGTCTCCTTCAACAGTGAGTTTGTTGGTTGTTCTCAAGTCAGTGCAAATTCCCATCTTTCCTGTAGGTGGCGCGTACTACCCTTCTTCCTGGCCTTCTAAAGACCATTGCAGCAAACCGGAAGATGCCACTTCCTCTCAAACTGTTTGAAATCTCTGACATTGTAGTAAAAGATTCTAGCAAAGGTAAGAGTGAGCTACCTGTGATTTGCATACTTAAGCATTTTTATTGTGTGAATTTCAGCTCTGTGGAGAAGTTAGCATGCTTACACATGTACATGCAACCATGTCTTTCTTCCACATTGCTATCACCCTCCTCCTAGTATTTTAGTGTCAGTGGAGTTAGTACATCATTGTATCAGCACACCCTTGAGATGGTAATTCTAAACCTAAGCTCTACCACAGCTGTATTGTTTATTGTTAAATAAAAAAGTCACACTCTTATCAAATACCCCATTTAAGTGTCCCATGCCCCCCTCCTGCCATTTGATCAGTTGATTTTAGTGATTGACTTCTTTGAATCTGAATGCTTGCAGTGCCTAGGCTTTGGTGGTTATGTCTCTTGTTTCCTGGAATGGAAAGCACATGTTCTTAAAGAATTTATTAATTTGTGGGAGGCGGTGGCGCACATGCCTTTAATCCCAGCACTCAGGCAGCAGATTCTGAGCTCAGCCAGCCTGATCTACAGAATGAGATCCAGGACCAAAACTACACAGAGAAACCCTGTCTCGAAAAACAACAACAAAAACCAACAAAAAATGAATTTAATAATTATGAGGGGCCCTAATGAAACTTCACCTTAAAAAACACCATAGAGAGAATGGGAAATATAGTTCAATGGCAACACGTGATGTGAATATGCATGGGTCCCTGAACTCACCTGAGTACACCCCTCTCCCCGGCCCTCTGGGAGGGGTAAGGAAAGAAGGACAGAGGGTCACCAGAGCACTCCGAAGACTTTCTTTCCTTCACTCTGGCACACTATAGCGTGCCATTGTTGTTGGGCTTTGATGGCCCCCACACTGTTGTTGTAACAGTGATTGTGAATGTGTTTTATAGTTTTTCCCTTTGATATATCTAAGTTCAGAGTTCTTAACTTAGTCTGCGAGTATTTTGGTTCAACACTTGGAATGCATGATTATTTAATAAATATAAATTTAAGAGTTTTGGAAGCCTGATTTTTCTGAAGTCTGTCTTTCTAATGCAAACTCAAGTTCAATTGATTGTCTAGACCTATAAGTGCTGTGGTCCCTGGGTGAGCAGTGCCTCAAGTGACTGCTTTGCTGCTAGCCTTCATTGGTCCTTTGATTTCATACATCAGTCCTTATGATTATGAGTGGTTCTTAAGTCCAGGCTGTAGTCTGTAGAATTTTCTTACGGTGGCAGATCTATACTAAAAATAGGAAGTTATTATTATTATTATTATTATTATTATTATTATTATTATTATTATTATTTTAGTGTTAGGTGCAGAGTTTTGAGAATTGAGTTTCCCATGAGTATAGGCAGTGAAAGTGCAGGGTTGCATTTATCTGTTCATTCTGACTGTTTCCTTCCACATTTATTCTTTGAGCCTCATAGTGTCTTGATCTTCTCTGGGGTCCTTGTAATTATAAATACAGGATTAGGTAGCCACACTCTTTCAGCAGTGGGCCCTTTGCAGTGACTAACGGGGCTCACTAATGGCTCTTCAGGGCTGAGTGTGCTCACAGTCCAAGGGGGAGAATGAGGGGCAGCTGTGGGTCCCGCACTGGCTGCACAGTTTGGCTGTAGCCATGGAGGAGTACATTGTTGTGTTTTAGGACTGGGTGTGTGTCCTGACATGGGTTTTGTTGTTATTTGTTTTAGCTCAGATATTTGCATTCTGTTGTGCTTTTTCTCACCAGGAAGAACGTCTCTCTAGCCAACCTCTGTTGTGCCTGTCTTAGTTGAAACTGTTCTACTGTTTTCTTCGTGGTTCATTTCCATTCAGTGCAACTTTACCCTTTGTCTTGCATTGGCTTGTTCTTTTTCTTTAATATTTTCTGTCGTATCAATAGCATTTGAGAAATCAAGGGAAGTAAATTGCTCGATCGTGAAAACACATTTCCTTTCATTGAGATGAAGTATGTTTTCTGTTTAGGTGGACCTGGATCTTATTTCATAACAAAACCTTTTCTGATGCAGTATTCTAAATATGTGCATGTGGATTCTCTCCTAGTCATTGGCCTGCAGGAAAGGGTCTACAGCATCTGGAGCAGGGGCAGCAGTGACTCTGGGTTCTGCAGACTGCAGCTGCAAGGCGTGAGTTTAGTCAGGCTTCCTGTGGTGTACAGTTTGTTTGAACTCTGTGGCTATCTACTCATCTGTACAATGGGGTAATGACAGCCCTTACTTTATTAGTTGCTATAAGGATCCAGCGAAACTGCATTTGGAAAGTTTCAGCCAAATAGTAAGTGGTGGCTGCTCTTCTTGTTAGGGTGGTGGCAGTCCCAGGGCCAGATGCTGCTGGCCTGGGTCATGCCCATTTTTTGCCATATGCTTGAAAGTCCAGGATGGCCAGCAGTGTTACTGTGCTTTGCTCAGACAATGGAGTTTGATTTTTATCCTAACCTCTAAGGGACTTTGTGCCATAGGATTTTTTTTTTTTTTAACCTTTCATACTAATATAAGACTTTACTTTTAAAAATAAATCACAGAAATATTGTTCTTGGAGTGATTTATGATGTTTCTCTCTCTTTATTTTTTGGGTGACAAGCTAGAAGTCATCTCTCTCTTAGATGTATGCTAAGCCATGTGTTCCTAAATGAAACTTTTTTAGTAAAAAAATTGAAACCACCAATAGTTAAATGATCAAGGGATTTTCCAGTTAATATGAAAGTTCCCAAATTCTCCTTAGTGAGCAATCCCCAAATTATTAGTGAAGATGTATAGCAAGCATGAGCCAGGTTGTCTCATTCACCATGGTGATAGAAAAGTAGAAACTATTTTCGACTGTAAGAGTGCTTGCCGAGCAAGCTTGAAGATCTGAGTTTGGATCCTCAGAACCCCTGTGCCTGTAGTCTCAGGGCGAAGGAGGCAGAGACTGGCAGGACCCTGGAGCTCACAGGGCACCCAGCTTAGCCAAGCTCAGTTTGGAGGGAATGAGCAGACTGTCCTGAATGTAGAGAATGGAGCTCCAACTGCCAGGAACCCTAAACTCCTAAACCTCACGTCAGTGTCTGCTTAGCAGACGGCTTCTGAAATGAAAATGGAAGTAGAGTCTTGTGTGGATTTCCATGTTTTCCTGTCTGTCTCAAGCTCCTCTGAGAACAGGCAAAAGACACCTGCCATTTTCCTGCTTGACCTAGTCGAACATTCCCTCTCCTGTGGAGTCCTCTCACTAGCCATCATGATGAACGAGGCTGTCAGGCTGCCAGTTTTGCAACTGACTCAGGCACACTTTTCAAGCATTAAGACTTCCCCTGTAAATCAGGCCCATTCGGCTTGTCTGAGGCTGAGCCAGCCACTGCATTTGTTGAGCCTCAAGAGCCGAAGTTGCTGTAACACTTTTAAAAATTAGTCATGACTCAGGGGACTAAGCTGATTTATCCCTTTTGTTGGGCAGAGTGGCATGTGTTTTTGGAACAAGAAACTTGAATGCAGACTCTGCCCTGGGGTAAGTTTTTCAGTTTTGGAGCAGGGAGGGTAGCAATGGAGACCATGCGAGGCTGCTGTGTGAGTTACTAGTTGGTTTCAGACGTTAATAGCGCATTCATTTCAATGCCAGGAAGAACCATATTGTAAACAAAGTATTTTTAAAAGCCAGAAAAGCTACAGAGATAAGCAAAGGACCGTCTGCCTGGAAAAGCTAGCTCATTTTGCACAATCCAGCCTTCCACTTTTTAAACACAGTTGAATTCTGCAGCCACAGATCATCCCTCAGTGCTCAGGGAAGCTGCCAGAATCTCACTGAAATGACCAGAGAAAACAGGTCTCTAGGTTAAAGAGGGTTAAGTCTAAAATGAAGCAAGAGCCTAAGAACATGAGCTGGGCTTTGTAAAGGGTCTCAGTGATTTCTACCAGCAAGATCTGACCAGCAGGATCTATTAATCCACGGTTCAGTGTGGCATGCCTCTGTGGCCAAATCTCAGAATCAGTTGCCTACACTTGGTTTCAGCAGCATCATTTCAGAAAGTTTGGGTCTGAGTAGTTGCTGTGCTCAGTGGAGTGGGTTAGATCACTTACCCAGGGCTCTGATACCCTTCTTTTCTTCTTGAAGCATGATCATTCTAAGTTTTGACTTGCTTAGACCTTCTTCCTCCATCCTCAAGAGCGCTTAGCAATCCTGCTTTGAACTCCATTCCCCTGCCTCCAGGTTCCAGTTAAATAGTTCCCAAACTTTGACATTGTGCCATAAGCTTCTCTAAGTGAGAGGATGGTCTGTTTTTCCTTACCTTCCTCAATGCATGTGGACATAGAGCATTTTGGGTTGAAGCCTTTAATTGCAAGATCTGTTTCAGGGTTCTCGTTTCTTCCTCCTCCCTTGAACACCATGGCTGCCACAGAACCGAACTGTTGGTCTTTCTACGTGTTTGTTTCCTCAGCTTACTGTACATACACATGCAAACATGGGTGTGAGTGTCTTCTGTCTTGCATTACAGAATATTAAATATAGGTGCAGACATAAGGCCTTTGGTTAATGGAGTGAAGGAACAGGTCAGGTCTTTAGAACTTTTGATATAACTATGTGTTTGTAAAGGCTCAGTAAGAACATTTTGTTATAGACTTGTGAGTTCCTGTCTTCTGAGACGTTGTCCATCAATTCTGGAGCTTCAGATAATGGAAGATTATCCAGCATCCACATGTGGAATGCGGCTTTCTGAAGAGGGCTTATGTCATCAGTCTGGATTAATTTAATTTCACCAGTTCATATTTTTGGCATGTAGAATTTCCAATTAATAATTCAAAAAACATGGGTGTAAGGAGACTGACGTTAACAATTTTTGAAGTAGCATCCTTCGCATATGTGATGGCATCTTAGCTGTGTAAATAAATCATTTTTAATATAGAAAGTTATTTTAGTGTGCTTGGTTCCACATAGTTAAGATCTGCTAACGTGAGTATAATGTACCCTGTCATGCATCCAGTACTATATTTTTTTAATAGATAAAAATCCATTCCAGGTTTATGTTAACTAAATAAAATCCAACCCTCAGGAATATAATTTTTTTCCCTGTATGCATTGAGAATTTTAGAGATTTCTTTTCACATTTGTTTCTTGGCTTTTCAGCATCATTTTAAAAGAAAAGTGTGACTTTTGGTGCTGCAATATAGAAGCATTTTAGGGAAGTTGTTGATATTTTTTATGATTGAACATATATTTATAATATTCTTAAGTTTTCATGAATGTGTGTTATTGATTTAAGAATTTTTTTTTTTAATTAAAAAAAAAAAAACATCACCAAGCAATGGTGGCGCATGTCTTTGATTTCAGCACTTGGGAGGTAGAGGCAGGTGGATGGATCTCTGTGAGTTCAAGGCCAGCCTGGTCTACAGAGCGAGTTCCAGGACAGAAGGCTATATAGAGAGAAACCTTGTCTTACAGTCGGGGGTGAGGGGAGGGAGATTCTTCAACTTCTCCCTTGTTCCACACCTAGAATTCACTGCCAGACCTCATGCATACCTGCAGCCATATTTTGCACTTCTGTGTGTAGCTGTAGAGCTTTTATAGTAGACACAAATGTGGTCATACATGGTCTAGCCTGTCTGAATGCATGCTATCAATTTCGTTTTTAATTCTAACATAATATTCTACCATATGGAAGCAGAGAATGTTCTTACTATGAGGATGAATGTATAGATTACAAGACTTCCTAAAGTATGTCTTACAATGAGTATCATTTTCTCTTGTACAAATACATGTTTTTAGAAATGCAATTTGCTAGTCCCTAGGTGTACACATTTAAATATTTGACAATTTAGTAAATTCTTTTCTAAAATATTTTTAACTGATTGTTTTTTCTTTTTTGTTTTGTTTTGGTTGGTTTGAGATACATCTTTCTATGTGACCCTGACTTTCTTCAAACTTACAACCTGCTTCCACTTCCTGAGTGGTAAAATTACAGGTGTGAACCAGTATACCCAGCATATATTAATACATTGCATATGTTACTATAGTGAATATATTAATTATACCTATAGAATGGACTTCACGATGCCATTTTCTTCTTGTTTTCCTCCCCATCCTTTCTTCTTGAAACAAGTACCTCTGCCTGGGTTGGAACTTGCTATGTAGACCAGGCTGGCCTCAAATCTGACTTCCTTTGCCTGCCAAGTGTTGGGACTAAAGGCCATTATGCCATTTTCATACATGCGTGCAATGCGTTTTCAGACCACCACTGCTTGTCCCTGTCTCACTGCTGCCGGTCTCCCCATTTAGCCCCTTTTGCATTTCCATGTTTTCATTTTATTTATTTATAGTCCTATCAGGAGTATATCAGGGTTCTTGTTTCCCTGTGTCAGCTGTGGTTTTTCAAGGTGTTGTGTTTTTGTGGGATTCTTGGGGCTTTTGTAGGTCATTTAGATTATGCTCAAATTCTTTAGGAGGTAAACTTGTAGCATGAGGTATGGTTCTGTAGGTGCTGGTGTTGAAATGTCAGAGGTAGGCCAGACTTAGAAAAGAGTGGTCTGCTTCATTTTCCAAGGCTAGCTAACTGTTCATCTCTAACTCGAGCACAATATCCAGCCCTAGATTATTCTAGAAGCTTTTTTTGTTCTCCACATCCACTTTCTTTCTAACAACATCTTTTCTTAGGTTTCTGGGTGCATGTGAGAGTAAGGAAGACTCTGTGCCCTGCATAATATGCTACCAGAAACCACTAATTCACCTCTAACCATTGGTGCAGACAGGATATATACTACATGGGAGCCTATGCCAAAGCCTAGAAAATTTGTGTAAGTCACATGCTAGAGACATCATGTACCATTCCCTTTTATTTTTCTTTAAAAAAAAAAAAAAAAAAAAAAGTCATTTGTTTGGTATCCTTTGAGCTCACAGAACTGCATCTAGCCATCCTCCTTTGGGTGGTTTAGATCCGCTCTCTCCGGGCAGTGCTTTGAAGTCTGTGAAATACACGGATAATTTAGGCTGACATGCTTGGCAGGCCCATTGAGAAAGCAGATTGTTTGATGGCATGACACAAGAGGTCTGTTAACTGAGTTATAAAGAACTGAGGCATTTCCAGCAAACCCTAGCCTTGGCCTGAAGTCTCAATAGTTCTTACTTTGTGGCATGCGGTCGGTACTTCCAGTGATGTAATATGGCCTCTCTGAGCAGAAAACAAGGAGGTGGGAATTTGAGGGTCAGACCTTTGAGGAACGTGAAAAACAGTCAGCAGTGGAGTGGGGAGGGGGCACCTCCATAATGAGGTTAATACATAGTCCTAAAAGTCAGTGGCTTTTTGTAAGCTTATTGCAAAATTAAACCTAGAAGTTAATTTTTCTTCATGTATGTTGTAAACATCTTGAAACCTCTATTAAATGGAATAAGCTTTGATTTTAATTATTATCTTTTTGGAGACAAGGTCTTACACAGCTTAGGATAGCTTCAAACTCACTGTGTACCCAAGAATGACCTTGATCTTCTCATGCCCCTGATGGGCATGTACCACCCACATCTCCAGCTCTTTTTTTAAACTGTAATTTTTTTTTCTTCTGCAGTCACTCAAAGCACTTAATTTGCTTTAAAAAATTCTATGTTTTTGGTCTAGGTATTTGACTGTTATCAGAAATGTTCATTTTAAATAATTTGGAAATTAGGAAAAAGTAGTCCAAGGCAAAGGTTCCCCAAACCAAGCGCCTTTCGTTTGCATTGGTAAGCTCTCTGAATGGTGGCCTTACTGTCGGCCTGCTCTCACAGCGAATATGGAACTACAAAGTCGTTTCAATACGTGCCTGTGTGTTAAAGTGGAAGCATGTGACACCAACAAATGGGTACCACATGGCAGGAATACCCAGAAGCAAGTCAGTAGTATGAAAGGGATAATTTAGTTCTGTTTCATTTAATTTTTTCCCTTCAGGAGGAGAGAGACAGAATGTGTGTGTGTGTGTCTGTGTGTGTGTGTGTGTGTGTGTGTGTGTGTGTGTGTTGTGTTCACGTTCCTGCAGCAGAATTAGACCTCTCACTTCAGTTTGTGCGTGCTGCTGGGTTACCCAGCATTTCTGCCTGCCTGCCTTTAATATTGATCCTTCTCTTCGCACCTTTGATTATAGAATTTGGATAGCAGAGTTCTTTGTTCTGGAAGATGGAAACAACAATGAGGGGTGGCAATATGGAGTCACATCACCTCAGCTGTCCCTTGTGTTGCCTTGGAATATGGCCCACTCTGTGCTCCTGGCCTGATGCGGTAGTTGCTTCTCTGTGCTGACCTCTTTTTCCAAACTTTAGTTGTGTATTCAGAGAATAAGTGTTGAGTTTGTGTGAGCCCCAGAGTGCCATTGACCTCCACTATCTAAGGAAAACTAGAGTGCCCTAAGCATAGTATGCACCAAGAGGTGTTAAATGGTGATAAGCAGTTCTTTCTCTGTGTCTATTTACTCAGAAGTTTACTCAGAATATAATCTTCATAAATTAACGTACTGTTGATGGACACAAATTCCAGATAAAAAAAATAATTTATTTTAGTGACTTAAATGAAATTCTTGAGAATCATGAAAACTTTGGAGAAGTAAAACATCTGTTCGTTGTACCAAAAATGTTTCAAGAATGCACATCCTTGACTATACATACATAAACAGCTATATATGGTCACACATGCATTTACCCTTATACCGTTTCCCTTCTAAAGCCTTTATGGCACACCGTAGGGTAGTGGAGAGGGTGTGGGTTTTAGTCAGTCCTGAGCAGGGCCTGGTTTGTAACTTCATAGCTGTGGAATTGATAATGATTAGCCCTCGCTAGTTAGCTTGACTCCGGGCAACTTGACTTAATTGCCTGAGGTTTGGCTTCCATCTGTTCCCCAGCAGTAGTAATCCTGGCTGAGGAGGGTCTTGAGCTAAATAACGACACTGAGGGTTGGCTGATAGACACTCCGTACCTGGCCAGAGATTGCTAGTGCTATGAATGTCGCAGTGTCTTGCTGTTTGTGCCAGCCATGGCTAGTAGCTCTCACCTGTGGAAAAGCTGTAGAAGAGCTTTTGTTCAGTCCATATGCACAGGAAGCAAGCAGCTTGTTGTGTTCACTTTATTTCCAAAGACAGATGTTATCTTCTTTCTTTTTCCCTAATTTAAAAAGCACAGTGAGGCCAAATGCATTCAGAATTTATAAGAGCTGTGTGGCTTTAGGATCTGTTGAAGGGTCGTGGTATATACCTAAGTTATATGCCAGTTTTAAAGCTAAATGATGCTGTTGACTTTAAATCTTCCTTTATGTGCTATGTACTTGTTAAAGCACCACTGTGAAATCCCCAGCAGCATCCCCCTGAGAACCCCCCATGTTTTCCCATTTTAGCCACATTCGCCACATCTTACTCCACACAGCTGCCGTCCAGTCTCAGTTACTCCAAGTCTGCTTTGCTCACCTTGGCATGGGTGGATCATGCATCCTCCAGCCTCTGTGGCTGGCTGCTTTCACTCAGTACAGTGCCTCTGAGAGCTAGTCAGCCGCGTGTTAAGTAAGACCTTGACAGTTGCTGAGGATTTACCAGTGGTAGTTAGTATCTCACTGTGTTTCTACTACGTTGGTTCATTATCCAGTTTTCATTGGGGTTCATCTCGAGTTGTGATTCTTATTTGTCTTATTTTTATAGAAGGTATTGTATTGATCAAGGAAAGATTTTGAAATAGAAGTAGAAAAAAAAAAACGATCCCATTCAAACATAACCTGTAGATCTGTTTCTTTGGAGTCTTTTTCCCCAGTACGTGGCGCTGTCTGATTATGGCTATGTTTGTGTAGTTTGATCCTTCCCACGCTTGTAGAAGTTGTTGTGGTCATTTAAAACACAGCTAAGCTACCTTCTTCCTGAGCTCTGAAGTGCACGTCACAGCAGCAGCGCTGCAGACTCGTGTGTGGAAGACCACTGGGTCTTTCTCATCGCCCCTGGCTGCGGTCCTGTGACCAGCAGTGGTAGTTCTTCCCTTTCCTTCCCGTCAGCCCTGGAGGTCACCTTCTCACTCTGTTGTTTCTGTGGCCATGTGACTGTGAGGTGTGAGCTTGGGGTAGTGTCCTTGCCTTGCACACAGAAGACTTCGATACCTTACATAGGGGATCATGTAATATTGTCCTGCTGTGCTATTTCTCTTGCCATAATGTCTTCAGGGTTGATCTATATTACAATAGCTTCATAGCCTTTGTTTTACTGCTTCCATGTAAAAAAAAGATTATTTTATCTGTATGAGTGTCTAGCTTGCGTGTTTGTCTGTGCACCACATACATGCCTGATGCCCTTGGAGTTCAGAAGAGGGGGTCCAATTCCCAGGAACTGGAGTTCTGGATGGTTGTGAGCCATCATGTGGGTGCTAGGAACCAAACCACACTCCGTAAGAGCAACAAGTGCACTTAACCACTGAGTCATTTGTCCAGCCTCTCATTCCACATTTTAATTGTGAAGGTTTATATGGAATTTTATATGTGTAACTTACACAGCTTTTTAAAGGTTATAAAACAGACAATACTGTAACTCCAATCTGGCTAAGAGGTGGACTGCTGGGGGCCTCAGCATTTGGTGTGATGCATCTGTTACAGTACCTCCCTATCCTGGGGCAGCCTCCCTCTAACTTTACTGATAACCATTGCCTTGCTCTGCTTCATAGTTTTCCAACCTATGTGGGTTCTTTTAACAACATAATTTAGTTTGCTCTCCTTTTTAACTGGTTGGCCTTCTTTAAAAATAGAAGATCTAGGGGTCCTAAGTTCAGCCCCTGGCACACTGTCTCCATGTTTTTGTTTATATTATTATTGTAAGTGTTTGCTCTTGTCCATTAAGATAAGCTTTCACAGAATGCTTTCTCACAGCCACCAAAATACTCTGAGAAGTGACTTGCTGTTCTTCATCCCTGTCTGTCTCTAGTTCCTTACTGGAAATAATATAGGAAGTGTTTCTGCAGAAGCCTTTTTGGTATTTAGTATGGTTATTTAGGTGGTATCATGAATAAAGAATATGAAGCATTAACTGGTACATTTTGCTAGAGTGTTTACAGCAAGTTTTACAAGCAGGTTCTAGAGTGAAGCTTTGGACCTGGGGCCAACACTCCTCCCCCTCCAAAGTAAACATCT
This sequence comes from Peromyscus leucopus, assembly GCF_004664715.2. NCBI lineage: Eukaryota > Metazoa > Chordata > Mammalia > Rodentia > Cricetidae > Peromyscus > Peromyscus leucopus. The sequence goes on from NC_051074.1 coordinate 34,377,687, forward strand.
TTGAGAATTTGGTGGCTGAAAAGTTTGATCTGACCGTGAATTTCTGAGGCTGAATGCTTCTCTTCATGCTGAATAATCTGTTACCTCTTTTTGTTAGCTTTGTTCACGTTTGGTTGGGATAAGCCAGTTTCTTAAATAATGGTTACTGTGACCTGATGATCAATCCCTTTTTGCTTTTCTAGATGTAGGTGCGAAAAACTACAGGCATCTCTGTGCTGTTTATTACAACAAGAACCCTGGGTTTGAGATCATCCATGGGCTGCTGGACAGAATTATGCAGCTGCTCGATGTGCCTCCCAGTGAGGAGAAGGGGGGCTATGTGATCAAAGCATCCACAGGTAAGATGCCCGAGTCGGAGAAACGCCATCAAAGGCCACATCCTGTTGTTGATAAAGTCCTGTTTGTTTCTTTTGCTTTTGATTTAGAGAGTATGGGCAGTAAATTAGGGGAGAGAACTTCATTCTAATGAACTGTTAGTTGTTGCTAGAAACTTTTCCTCCCTTTTCCTGCAGCACCTCGGGAAGTTGTTTTTCAGAACTGCTAGGAGCTGCACAGTGTTGCTTCTGCACTAGCTGAGCTGTAGTAACCCCGGCACCACTGTGCTGCCAGCACTGGTGAGCCAGAAACCCGGGCCGCAGGCTCAGATGGCCTGAGGGGCAGTCTGTACTCAGCTGCATGGCTGAAGCTTTGAGACAAGGCGAAAAGAAAGCTATTACGAAAAATGTCACTCATTAATCAAGGTGCAAGGTGGGATCCGCTGCCCAAAGCCCAGGCCAGTCTCTGGCTTTCATCCCTTTCATCCAGGCCAACTCAACACTACATGTGCCCTCATGTGCTGGCTTGTCCTTGTCTGAGGAAGTCTGAAGCTTTTGCTTTTCCTCGTCCTGGAGCTTGAATCTAAGTTTATTTTCTTTGACAAGAGACTTAGAAACAATTGAAGAAAAATATTTTTGACCACTTAGTCCTGCTCTTTACCTTGCTGTTTTTATGCCTGCATTTGGCATCCTAACTTGTCACCACACCTTTCATTTTTAAAGTATTACTTAGCAGTTATTTATAGTGAATTTGGTGAGTAAATATTTGGGGTTTTACCTATATTTGTTTTTCTTAATCATCAGATTTTTTTTTTAATTGTGGCTTGTTTTCATTTTTATTTTGAGCCATGTTTTGAAAATAGCTCTGAAATATATAGCTATGTTGGGTTATTTGCTCAGCTAAATTGAGAGGTTTAGTAGTAGAAGAAATTAGGCATTTTCATCAGAAATGACCCAGTAAAGATGTGTTATGCTTACATCACAGAGTCCAGTGCTGGGACTGGATCATAGAGTCCATCCAGTGTAACATCTGGGCTTTACAAGTGAAGGAATTAAGGGAAGGCAAGTTGTAGGAGTTGGGCCTGGTTACTTGTGTTCAAACTTCTCTACCAGTTGCCTCCAGGGTTCATTGTCCATGGTCAGTCAGCAGCTTACCATTCTAAAAATCTACTCCAAGATCAAAACATTAGTGAGCTTGTGGGAAGTGATAGGGATTGGAAAGAATAGGTGGAGCCAGGGTCTACAGGTGGGTGCTGTGGGATGTGTGTGTCGTAGAGTGCCATTTGTTTGACTGCAAGCTGGGAAGGCGTTCTATCTACATGCTGGCAAGGGGCTTCAGCTAGAGGGAAAGTGTTGACGCTACTGATTGTTTTGAAGCAGGTGAGTGGTAGACGTCCGCACTTCCGTGGGGTTAATGCGTCAGCAGTGAGGGTGGGTCAGGAGCGTGGAGAGTGGTGAAGAAATGGTGGGGAGGCTTTGCAGTGTGCTGTACAGCAGTGCTGAGTGGTCCATGTGACTGAGAAGACTGATGGAGGCTCCACTGAAGACAAGAGCAGCAGTGGCCAGTGTGATGCTGGAGATTGCATAGTCCATACCACTGAGAGCCCTGTGTGACAAGCCAGTAGTTGTTGATCTGAACATTACATTTTTGTAATTCTAGACTTAGGTCATTTGAATCCTGTGAATATTAAAGTTCAAGCAATAGAGAACTTATCAGCATCTAACTTCCCTAGTAGCAGATAATCTGCTATTTTGGCCCAAAATTGTTTTTAAATTACAAAATGCATCCATAAGTTATAACCGCCCCCTCTTTCATTTTTTGAGACAGTCTCACTGTGTAACTCTGAACTCACTATGTAGCCCAGTCTGGCTTGAACTCAGAGATTGATCTGCTTCTTCTCCCTCCTATTGAATCTAGGATAAAAAGTGTATGCCACCACACCCACCCAGCAATTACAGCTTTCTTCATTACTTGTAAGTCTTTATGTGCCTTTGATTAGGGTAAACTGTTACTTTTTTCCTTCTTTTCAGTGCTAGAGAATACACCCAGGACCTTGGGCTGTTGAAGCAAAGTCTCTGTACTGATCTGCACCCCCAGCCCTTGGCTTTTTGATGCAGGATCTGCTTGCTTAGCCTAAGCTTGCCTTAAATTTTCAGCCCTCCCTCTCTCCTTTGCCTCCTGAGTGCAGAGATGATTGGTAGGAGCAACCACACCTAGCTTACTTTGTTTTTTCCTATGAGTATTTAAGGCTCAGATTTAATTCTCTTTTTGAATCTACATTTGGCTCTCAAATGCCAAAGTTTAAACTTTTATGACTTTGAAAAGCTTTGATAGAACTTCTATACATGGGTAGCCTGGATCAGTATTTTCTAATATGTCTAACTGCTTTTCTTGCAAAGAGTAGGGAAATTACTTTTGTTTACTGTCACCATCAGTGACCACATCCAGCTCCCTGGATTCTGGGGCATGTGCCTAGTTCCTGGGTGCTTTTTCTTAGGATGCTTTTTGTAAGAGCCACCAAGCCAAGGACAGTTAGTGTCATTTTAAATAATGGTTCTTTGTTTTTCATAGGGATTTCTTAGTCTGTTTTGATTATCTAATGACAAATTTGATTATCTTTTTTATGGTCAGAAAAATCAAGGTCTAAATAAATGGCTTGTCCAAATAAGTCAGCAGAAAGCCAGGATTTGTTCTCTCTGTGATATGTATGCAAATATACCACAACTAAGGAACAAGAACTGTTTTCCAGACTCCAGAGTCAGTCTGTAAGCACAGGGATTTAGTTGTTGGAATATTTTTATCTATATCTTTTTTTCAAGCTTACTGTTATTTTTCATATACATGCATATATATGTGCATACACACACCTGTATATGTGTGTGTATATGTGGTAGGAAAAATGTATATGTTAGGAAAGGATCTTCAGAGGAAGGCAGGTGCGGCCAGAGTAAGAACTACTGTTTCATGCCAGTTTTGATTATTGAGCTGTCTTCTATTACTCCAGCATATGGTTTACTTTTTAATAATTAAAGATCCTAGTGGCTTTGCAGTTATAATTTGGCTTAGTCAGTTTAGTAGAGTTTCTTCCTCATATCAGTTGGGCCTTATCTCTTTCTGTCTCTTAATGCGTACCACCAAGCTCCCTTTGTGCTGCTTTGCTGGGAAGGTAAGTAGAGTAGAGCCTAATCTTCCAAGAAAGTTGGCCCTGCCCACTGTGCGAGAAAGAAATCTGGAAATTCGTTTGGCTGATCATCACATTGATCCCGGGGAAGGCGATGATGATAGACCGTAACCAAATGATCATGTAGTAGCAGCTCCGCAGCCAGAGGGAAAAACCATGGTTGCTAATCATACAGAGTTCTCATTTTCACCATAACGTGATGTCGATCATCAAGTTGATGATAGAATGGAGTCAAGTGGAGTGAAAAGGAAAAAAAAAAGAGCCTTTACTTGTTAGCAGACTGCAGAGCATTTTAAGGGTTTCAGAAGTTCAGCACAGAGTTTTTTAGTGGCATTTGATCAGATCATTATAGCAAATATATGTTTTTATTTTTTTCAGCTTTCCCTTCATTTCTGTGGTTTGTTGCAAACTAAATTATGTATGTTAAGATGCACTTAGCCTTTTAAAAAACCACTTCTGGGCAAGGAAAATTCTCAACATATTTGTGTTTAGAACAGTAATGTGGTTGCTGGGCAAATCAGTGGCAAAAATAATTTCTTGTCGAATGTGGTGGGCTTTGTGACTGCCTCATTGACTCCAGCATGTGGTTTTTCCTCCTTAGCTTGTTAACCTAGTTCAGTTTTGATTTTTTTTACAATTCTGCAGAAAGTTCAGTTTAGCTTGAGACAAGATCCTTGATGAACAGACAGTTTTAGTTTTGACAGTCTTGAGTTTTCATGCTGCTCAGAATTGATTTCAGGAAATGAAAAATGACCTTGTCATGCCCACATGTAGCCCAACACCATATGTACTCACCCTGGTTATTAGGTGCCTTCTGTTACAGTAACACCTAGTGGTCATTGGCTTGACCTGAGGTCATGACCTTATTCCCCTTTCGGGACACCTGTGAAAGATCTCAGATGCTAAAATATATGGGTGAAATTGTTTCCCTTGTCACTCCGTCTTAGTGTAATATGAGCTTGGAAATTCAGTGGGAAAGTACCTGTTGACTAGCTTGTTGAAGTCAAGGTGTTCAGTTTATGGTTTGGTTTACACAGAGCATCCTGGAGTATAATATAGGGGTTCTAGAGAGCATACCCACACTCAGTACCATCAGCACAGACTAGTCTGTTAAGGCATTGGCTTTGGTAAAAAGTTTAAAAGCTTGGGACCTTACGACAGAGGGACCTCTTCTGCAGTTGTCTACGGCTGCAGGTGAGGTTCCCAGTCCCGCACCGTCCATTTGCTTTGAAGTGGTGAAAGACTGGGAGGGCCGCAGGGCAGCAGGACCCGCTCAGGACTCACTTAGTCTGCCTTACTTGAGAATGAGTGTTCATTGTTCCTGCCTCACCTCTGTGCAGAAAGTAAAGGTCTCCCCACTCATGGACACTTACTTAACTTTCTTTCAATGTGTTCTTGTTCTGAAAATTGTATAAATCACAAATTCCACACTGAATGGCTTAGTTCAGTGCTCTGATACAGTTGTAACACAGTGTGGCAAGCTTTGTGTTGTTGTTGTGATTATTATGATTATTACTGTATCTCCTAAAGACTTTTTTAGACATTCTCTTTTTTCCAAAATTCAGAACTGTTTCTTTATCCTCTGCTTAGGCCAGCTCCTGTGTATGACACAGAGATACATAGCACATAGATCTTTTCTGTTAATAAGAGGTTCCTCTCAGGCTTTTGTCGGAAATGCTCTTCCTGGGGATGGTAAAGCCTCCCTTCATCAGGTCCCAGGCTCTCAGGAGGAAACTGCTTCAGTGGCTGTACTTAATGAAGGGAGAACTGGTCTCAAATCCCCAGTGTTCATACCTTGATCCTAAATGAGGAAGGCATCCATTTGGGCCGATGGATTTTCTTAACTATCCTCAGACAAAGAAGAGAATTAGCATACCCCAGCTTGAGAAAAGGAATTGGTCCTGCCCAGATCTACCCAGGACTGACTCTGCATCAAGAATACCTTCTAGTCTCTCCAGTTACTAGCCAGACATTTTTTTTCTTATTCAAATTTGATTAAATTTTAATACTGTAGATATACTGTGTGTGTTTTGCTTATGTGCTATATGTATAGCTGTGTATATAAAATCTATAAGAGTTAATAATTCTATGTATGTGGATACATGCACCACTGGGGTCAAACCTACAGACTGTCACATACTAAGCAAGTGCTCTATAAAACTTGCTTTGCTTTGTTCAGTGGAGAGTTAACATTGACCAAACAAATTTAAACTTTTAAAATTGTTTATTTATACAATAGATTATGCATCTTTGTACAAGCCCAATACACAAAGTACTTTGATCTTCTTTAAAAGCTAGATTCTGTGGATGAGAAACCATGCAGAATTTATCTTACCGAATCCGGCTTGTTTCACTTAAAATGAGGTTCAATCCATTATCTGGTGAATGATCAATTCCATTCTTCTTTATGGGTAGATAATACTCCACCACCAAGCTAAACTTATAATTTGGAAGTCAAATTTAAAAACTACTTACTTTTAGGTTTATATCTGCTGAAAAAGTTTGGTTTTTATTTTTGTTTTGTTTAATGTTGTGTGGTTTTGATTTTTGAGGCAGGTCTCATAGCCTAGGTTGTCCTTAAACTTGTTGCTTGGGCTAAAGATCTTAAATTATTGATCCTTCTACTATATTTTTTTCTTTACTTATTCTTGTGGGAGGTCTGGGGCACACATACCACAATGTCTGTTGTAGAAATCAGTTCTCTTTCCCCTGTGTGGATCCTTGGGGATGAAACTCAGGGCATCAGGCTTGGTGATAAGCACCTTTATCCACTGAGCCCTTTCCCTGCCCAAACTCCAGGTCCTGCTGCTGCTACCTTCCGAGTGAGCACTAGGATTATAGGCATGTGTCACCATGCCTAGTTTATGGGGTGCTTGAGATTGAACCCAGGTCACTGCATGCTTGTCCTCAGACCTCTTCTGAAATTTTTAAATATTATTTACTCATGTAAATAACAGTGTATCAAATTACCTATGCAATTCATAAAAGTATGAATATCTCCATGATAATAAATGAGAAAGTAATTGAATTAGTTGATAGATATTTTGTAGTGTTATGTTTTTAACATTTGACAAAGATACATTCAGAACTTTTTAAATGAAGTGATAAAATGCGAACATTTTAGTTCAGTCTCAAAGCCTAAGGCACACACAAAGGTGTCAGAAGAAACAGAAGCGCCCACACAGGACAGGGCAGTCCCTTAGTGTGTTTGTGCTTCCTCTCAGTGGGTCTCATTTCCTGTCTTGTTTGGATTTTGAGACACAATCTTGTTTTGTAGACCAGGCTGTCCTTGAGCTTGTGACCCTTCTTCTCAGCCTCCTGAGAGCTGGGATCACAGGCAGGCCTGTGCCACCATGGTCAGCTCAGCGTGGCCTCGATGTAGAATAGTTTTGGTAGTTTTCCCATCATAGTCACATATTGCTGGATTCTGTAACACAACTACTGCATACATCTGCTGTGTTCCATGTCAGTATTGCTTGGGTGAAAATCCAGGGAGAGGAATTAAACATTGAGTCAAGTTTTTGTCAAGCTGAGCTTAGCTTTGAAGGAGGCAAACAGTAGGAGACTGAGGGGACCTGGCCTCCTTATTCTTGCCTTGCTTGAGATCAATACCTTCTATACAAACTCTTCTTCAACACCCTCTTCTCCCTGGGGAGTTTGCACTACCTAGCACCAGCTGTTCTTGCAGGGTTCTGTTTCGTCCCGAGTGCCAACTTGCCTTCTGTCCCTCATCTGAGACCTCGAGTGCATCCCTCTCTGCCGAATTCAGATAGGTTTTTCTGTCTCCCTCATCCATGTAAGGACCACACTGTATGGGAAACAGAAAGGGAAGTCTATAAATGGAGGGGAATGGTCATGTGCAGCCAGGCTTTTGTGACGGGGAAGGAAATAGGATGCTTCCAGACCCCTTTTCATAGTAGCTCTACCTTGGACTGGAGTCAGCTATACGTCCAAGGGTCCCTGGCTCCTTTTAGTGAGAGATCAAGTTCAGGTCACTATGTGGGCACGCTGTCGTTGTCCTCTGCTTCTGAGTGCAGCTCTGTTCCTGGGCTTTTTTGGTGTATGGAGATTATGGAGATGCAGAAAATACTTGTTCCTTTTAGTTTTAAGTTTTTCAAAATAGAACACTTTTGTTTGCCTTTTCGTTCTGGGCCTTGAACCTAGGACTTCCAGATTGTTAGGCAAGAACTCTACCACTGAGCTACATCCTCACCCCAGCATGGATGTTTTCAGTTCACATTCAGAACTTGAGGATATTTACGAATATACTTGACTTTACAGTTCTCCTAGTTTACACTGAAACTCTGGGTTCTTAACACATATTCATCGTTGTTGGCTTACACTCATCTGGCTATTTATGTCATTATAGTTTCAAAATGAAAATTCTAGTAGTATTAACTGTATGACTGCTAAAATAATTTAAAAACTAGTCACTTCTTTTTATTCTTAGAATGTAACCTACTGAGTAAGTATGTTTAGATAATTATCTTTAGCTTTTGTTCCATCTTTGATTCCTTTCCTGCCTTCCAAGTCTGTGTTTTTTGTTGTTGCTGTTGTTGATTTTTGGTAGGCTTTTGTTCTGTCTTTTGAATCAGAGTGTTTCTACATAGCCACGACTGACTGGCCTTGAACCCATGATTCCTCTGCCTTCGCCTCCCAGATGCTGGAATTACATGAGTGCTCCACTGACCTCAGCCTTCTTCTTTTCCTTTATCCTTGTGTGGTTTGCTTTCAGACATAAATGCACATGTATGTGTATACACCTCTGCCTTCTCACCTGAGCGGGCAATGCTGTGTGTACTGTTCCATAGCTGACTTCTTGTCCCAGCAGCAGCCTATTCAGAGGCAGCCTGTGAGGTCTTGTTCTTTGGCTCACGTGAACTGCTCCTTTCCATGGTCCAGAGTTGGACCAGTTCTCAGTTGGTGAACATTGGCTTGTTTCCAGTCAGTACTGCACTGTAGCCTTATGCTCATGCTTTCTGATGCTTTTGCCTGTGGATTTTGGGAATAATTCCTAGAAGTATGGAGTTATTGGGACAAAGGGTATGTTGTTATTGCACTAAGTTTGGCTAGATACCCATCTGTTAGACCTTTGATTCTCACACTGTAGGTGCAGTAGACGAGAAGACCTTGTTTATACGAAATTGTAGGTCCTGTGGTTGGTTGTTTTTTTCTGTTGTGTCCAGTCTCATAGATGGGAAATGGCATCTCACTAACTTTTGACCTGGACCTTGTATGAACAAATGTGAACATAGTTTCACATTTATGTCACCTTTTAAACATCATATAGTCAGTTATTCATTTTTCCTTTGGAATCTGACTTTCTTTGTTGGGAAGTGTTGCCCACTCTGAGGTCAGAAAGGAGTCCCCATGTGCCCATTAGCAGCACATTCCAGTCTCCCAGACAGTCGCTGCTTACTCTGACCACAGTAACGAAGACTGGGTTTCAGCTTCCTCACAGAGTGCTTCCTAGGTTATTTGTGCTTACCGTTTTGCAGTTATTACTGTGATTTTTATTAAATTGTACTAATTAACTTCCAAAATTTCCCATATTTTATTGTAAATGCCTTTTGAAGTTCATGAAGAGATTGAGGGAACAGTATCTTATGATCATCCTTCCACTTGTATATTTAAAAGGCAAAATAACTTTGAAAGGTCCTTCAGTCAAATTGGAGAGGTCCAAAAGGAAAGATGATTATAGTGAAAAGTAGGTAAGAAGTACAATAAAGACCTGACTCATACCAGGATGAAGGGCACAGAGCCACCTTTAATCCTAGCACTTGGGAGGTAGAGCCAGTCACATCTCTGTGAGTTCAAGGCCAGCCTGGTCTACAGACCAAGATCCAGGACAGGCACCAAAACTACACAGAGAAACCCTGTCTTGAAAATCCAAAAAAAGAAAAGGAAAAGAAAAAAATGCAGTTCTGGGGCAAGAGAGATGGCTCAAGCGGTTAAGAGTACTTGCTGCTCTTCTAGAGGACCTGGGTTCATTTCCCAGCATCCACAAAGGTGGCTCAGAACTCTCTGTAACTCTTCTGACCTCTAAGACATGAATGTTGTGTCCCTACACATATGCAGGTAAAACACTCATTTACAAGTTTTAAAAATCAGTATTTTTTTTTAAATGTAATTTTATTTCCCCAAATGAGTGCTGTGGGTTGTAATGCTGCTAGTATTCTGTTGTATTAATAGCATTACAGAGTGTACTGGGTATGTGCTAAGGTTAGAGATGACACACTGTCATTCTGCTCTGTTCCCTCTTTAAACTCTATGGATTTACTTACTGGAAAGCAGAGGACGTTTGCAGACATGAGGTGGTGGGCAGCTTGACCAGCAGCTTACGAGCATCATGCTGCAGCCTCATCTGCCGGTGGCCCTTTTTCACCTTTGGCTTGCACTCCAGCCTCTGGTATTGCTTGCCTTGGGCAAGATTCCTAATCTCCTGGTGCTTCTCTTCTGCCCATCTGTAACTTACATTGCGCAAAGGGCTTGGACAGGTCCACACTCTGAGACATCTCACTCTCATGGTGTGTGTGTGTGTGGGGGTGTTGTCTGAGCAGAAAGGATCCAGCACCTTCCCCTCTCTGCTCATTAAGTTAACTCTTAGGAAGGGACAGCCATGGAAGCAAAGACTGGATTGGGTGTTAGAATTTGAAATATTTCATTAAAAGAAGAGTTTAGTGAATGAAAGGGGGATATATCCTTCTGACATTGTCCACTGAGGAGTCCAGACTGGTCTCAACCTGGCAGTCTTTTGCTTCCTGAGTGAAGACAGGTGTGAACTACCATGCCTGACAAAAGATGGTTCTCTGTTGAGGACATTTCTCATCTGGGTTTTGCTGATTTCTTTTAAGAATAAGGTCCCAGGTCCCTGGCCTCATTTGTAGTAGAGCACATGGTGCCAGGTCTTGATCCTGGCACCCTCCCCAAGCCATGAGTTGGTAAGTTCCAATTCTCTCTAGTCCACTGCCTCCCTGTAAGAGTTAATGGTGTCTGCAGGTGTGTTGGGATTAGCACTGTAAAGTTGTGTAAGGGGTTTTTCTTTCTTTTGATCTTCAGAAAGGGATGAAAGATGGCCATTAAATTCAAAGGATTAGGTCCCCTCTCTTTATAGACTTTAGGTACCATAAATATTCACTTCAAATGCAAGGTGAAGAATTGTATACATCTGGGAGAAAATGGGTGTTTTATATTACCAGTCGGAAATTATTCAGTCTCTCTTTACAAATTAAATGGTCTTTGCAGAGGCCTTTTCTCCTGAGTGCACTGAGATCAGGGGAAAAAGGTGTTTTTTGTGTTCATATCTTGGTTGGGATGCTTTGGCTCCTTAGAGCCCTAAAACCTTTTCTTTTACAAATTAATACTTACCTATGGTGAACCTCTTTCCCCTCATATGATTCTGTCATGTCCTCAAAAATCTGCTTGTTCTAAAACCTGAGAACAATGGCCCCACAAGAATGAAATTCTGCATGCATGTGTGGAGGGTGTAATTGAGTAGGATTTATTTATCTGTTTGTTTGTTTACTTACCCTTTGAGAAGTGCGTAAGGTTTGGATAGGCACCAACAATAAAGTTGTTAGACTAGTAACATATTTTTTCTTTTATCTATGTTACATAATCAGTCATTTTGAACAGACTTAAGAAATATTCAGTTGGTATCTACAGTTAATACATTTTCCATCTCATACCTGAATCTGAGGATATGTGTGGTGAAAGCTAATGAGGATAATTTCTGTTATTAGCAACAGCACACTACTTTACCAGCGTTCTCTGCCCGTTCATTTTGTTGTTTGATGATGTTCTTTTTCTTTTTTTTTTTTTTTCACTTGGATAATAAGTACCCAATTACAGTCACTTGTGAGTTTGAATCCTAAAGTATGTATTGACAATATGAAGAAAAGGAAGAGTGAAATTAAATGAGCAGCTGATATTTCAGAGCATGTCAAATAAAATGTTAAGGAGTAACCAGTGGCAGTGAGAAGAGGGCCTCCTGCTTGGTAACACACACACACACACACACACACACACACACACACACCTTGGTGCTCTCAGATGAGGGGTCTGTTCAGTTATCATTGAAAGCTTCTACTTCCAATGCTTCATGAAATTAAAGGATGGAGTGAGCGTGTGGAAAGCTCCTGCCAACTCTAGGCTGTAATACAGCTCTGAAACGATGGGGGCGAAAGGAAACTGTGAAAAGTGTTTGGCAACGGGCAAGAGAAGGCACTCCCAAACGCTTTGATGGTCAGTTAGCCAGAAAACGCGCTAAAGACGGGGTGCTGCGCTAGATTATGGGCCCAGGGATGACCCCAAGGACACAAAGACTTTAATTAAGGGGCTTATTCACACCCCACTAAGTTTGGGAAATTAAGCTCTTCTTTGTGCCTAACTGGTGTTTCTTTTATCTGGGCTTCCGTGTGTGTTGCAATAGAGAGCAACATTTTCCCGAAATGTGTTCTGTCTCAGGAGCGATAGCCAGGCCAGATTTCACGTAAAGCCTTGAGTTCGTCGTGGCCTGGAATTCACGCAGATGTGGGTTGCAGCTGGTGCACTGGACCTTTTCATCGTGCTCTTACACAGGAGAAGAGAGTAAGGGACCCCAGCATCTGCATGTTAGGTCCATTTCACAGGGTGGTGGGCAGTGTGCTTGCTGTAAACACAGCATGCTACCTTTTCTCCAGAAACACATTTGTGTGTGTGATTTGATAAATTTGATAAATTTGGCTGCAGTCCAGGTCTGACTTTCTGAAAGCCTAGGCCGTGGCCTTCAGATGTGATGTTATGTCTTTTCAGACAGACTTGATGATATATTAGTTCTAGCTGGAGCTTTGGGGTCATATCCATCCACCTGGGTACTGAGCTGGACCACCTCCTTTGGCCAGCAGTGAACATTGTGAATAAAATTCCTGAGAAGAAACTGGCTGTAAACGAAAAACTCCCACAAGGAGTTTGTGTGTCTGCAGACTGTGGACCAATTGGAATTTCAGTAGTGTAAAGAGACTGGAATTTTTGTAGATTCAGAGGCTAATTAATTACTTTATCATGGGCTAGTGTTAGCTTTCTGGAGCAGCCATTCCATGCCGACCTCTGTATCTGAACTAACACACCTCATGGTCTTAGAAGCTGTTAACAGAACACCAGCTTCCACCAATTCAAATGCTAAGAGTGTCATCAGGTAATACTTTAGGCCTATAGAAAAGCTTCTGCCATCTCGAGGTACCCATCTCTGGTGTACCCACCAATGCATTTTAAGCTTGCCTTGATTTATGACTTTCTTTGTTCTGTAAAACTATAAAAACCCTGTGAGATTGCTTCCACGTTAAAACATGGAATTTGGGGTAACGTAAATCTGTGTTCCCAGGCAATGGTCACTCAAAATGCTCCAGAATAAACTGTCTCTTCTTCCTTTTAAGATGAGAGGTGCGGTCTTTTCTGTTGACGGCATTCTCACATCTAGAAGGCCTGGGACCCTTGCTGTGGGCTCCGTGCCCTTGTTTCATTATGAGGCAGTTCTGCCTGTGGAGTTTGCTTTGCTCTCTAAGTTTTAAAAACACTAAGAATGCTTCGGCTTTTGTAATTTTACCCTACACCAACATTTCTAGTTCACCTACACCATCAGTCAAGTGGAGGGTTTGTTTCTTAAGGTTCTCTCTACCCTTGATGTCAGAAGGCCCCTTTGCATGCTTTTTAATTTGTGTATTTGGAGAACAGAACCTCAGCTTGAGCTAATTGAACGGGAAATATGAGACTCCTAGGTAGGTGTTCACCCATCATCTGAACTTGTTAGAAGTGGAGAATGGAAAATGGCAGAGCAAGACAAAGTCATCCCCACAAGTCCAGGGGTGCAGTTCGGCAGGACAGAGAGAGCTGCTCGACGCTGATGTGAGTGGGGAGCCTGGTGGCCGAGGACCTTGGAGCAGCACTTGTGACTTTTGGCCCATTTTTTATACTCTTTTACTTAGGAACATGTTACCTAGCTTTGAATATGGATTTTCTTTGTTTTTCTCTGGAAAAAGAGAAAATTACATTTACTGGTATAAATATTTTTGTTACTATGTACCTAGCTGATTGGTCCAAATTTATAGGCGAAGTAAACCTGGCAACTGAAGAATATAACTGAATTTTACTTTAAAAAAAAATGCTGAATCAAAATGTTGTATGAGGTAAAAGTTTGATTTCTTATCTTAGGCTTTATTTTGCTAACATTGTCAGAACCAGCACATCTGGCTTAGATTCCAAAATAGTTTGGTTTTATGCTTCAGTAAAAATGAATCCAATCAAATTGGAATTGAAAATAGATAAAAGAAAACCTTTGGTACAGCAAGGCTGTCAGGAAGGTCTGGGCATTTCCTTTCCTGGTGGCCTTTCAGAACAGGCCAGAGCCCTTGCCTGGTAGTGCGTGTGTGCTTAGAGCTCTGTCTCCAGGGAGGAGCAGGGTCTGGGCACACCGCAGCCCTGGGGTGCTTTGAAAAGTCCTTTTCATTCCACCTCTAGGACAGCGAGTCCTCCTTCCCTCCCTCCCTTCCCATTTTCCTGTTGTTGGGGTGGAGTTGACAGTCTTGTCTTTTTAATTTTGTTAGTAATGGGTAGTGTTGTCTTTTAAGTTATATTTTCATTTGACAGGATGAAAGTGTGTCATCTTTTCAGATTCAAGCGGAACTACTGTCCCTGCCAGGCTCTCTGTATCTGTCCAGTTTGGGTTCTGAGTTGTTTTATACGTTGTTTTCCTCACCCCTCGCTGGGTGTGGAGAGTGCACAGAGCCAACTGCAGCACGTAAATGGACAGCTTGCTTCGACTGTGAAGCAGTCACTGAGCTTGATGAGATGTGGGAAAAAAAAACTTAGCCATGTTGCTTTGGGGTTCAGAATGACAGAAATGTTTTCCTGTCCTTTGCTGAGAATAGAAACAAGTATCTCTCCGTGCTGGGCAGTCTGTGTAAGTCTGTCTCTATGGTATCAACTCAACAGTAGCAGATTCCCCTATCCGCCCATCCAACTCTGTGTTCTTAATTATGCTGACCTTGGAGCTATTAGAGACACAGCAGTTTGCTCCCCTATAAATAATGCACTCGCCCTGAGTGGCAGGCTGCAGGCTTGTGGCTCAGCTCTGCTGGGTATTTATAGTTCAAGCCAGTAAACATTTTGCTTGAATCCTTCAGGAGCCTTGGGCCTGATCCCTTTTCAAGTGGGTGTTGATAGAAATGAATCAGCATTGTTTTGAACTACAGCAGAGTCCAGCGCGCTGATAAGCCTTCTGTAGCACTGGTAGTTTAGTGGCTTGGGAGTGGACCTCCGGGCTTGTTGGTTCATTTCCAGCTGGTTGATCCTCAAGGATGGTTACTGGGTGGGAGGCTGGAGCAGTGATCTGGCAGCAGATGAAGAAAGCTCTCTGGCTGCCTTGAAGTAAAACGAGAATCAGCTAGCACTGGTGTGGGGCTGGCATCGGGTGGGCCTTCACTGGGCTTTACAGACGATGCTCCCGACATGCGGAGGGGCTCTGTTCAGGCCTGTGATCACGTGTGCACGTCTCTGACGGTGGTGTTTCATCGTGGGTTTCTTGTGTAATAAGGTGAAGGGTGACGTAAGGAGAGGATGGAGTACTACGTACTGGTGTGGGAAAGCCTGCTTCTCAGCGTGGTCCATCCGTGCAGGCTCATGTTGCTTTCCCCTGTGTCCTTTCTGGGACTTAGTTCCCCTAAGACTCTGGTGATACTCCTGCATCCTCCCAGCTCAGCCCCCATGATCAGAAGTATAGGCTCTCATTTTCATATTTGTTCCTGATTTGTTTTTTTCCTGTAGGCGTTTCTTGGTGTAACGCAGTAAGTGCTTCTTACTACTAGAAAGTGTGAGGACATATTTTCATAGCCAGTGGCTTCAAGAAGAATGGTTATTTTTAAAGGAGACCTGTAGGCTTTTAGTGTTAAATGGCTATTGACTTTTTCCCCCCAGAAGAAACATTGATTTTTCTCTCTCTCTGTTTCAGGTTCTGCATTCTTCCCTGGGCGGTGTGCTGAAATCTTTGCCCGGGGTCAAAGCATCGGGAAGCTTGGCGTCCTTCATCCTGATGTTATCACCAAATTTGAGCTGACCATGCCCTGTTCCTCTCTAGAAATCAATATCGAGCCGTTTTTGTGAAGCTGGTCTCGGTTGTGTGGCTCTGCCTCTAGTGTCCCTTTCCCTCCTGTGGTGTCCTTCAGCCCTCCTTTACAGGGAACATCCATTTGTGCTTTAATGTTTAATAAAGTGAAATGTGCTAGCTGGCGCCTGGAGTAGCTGCATTAGGCCAGCTTGTGGAACAGCCAGTGTGTATCTGTGCACTGCATTGGGGGGAGGTGCCCTGGACAGGCAGGGTGAGTTCTGGAAGTGGAGTATTGCTTGGACATGAGAGTCTCACTCATGACTCCAGTGTAGCAGGATTCCATGTTTTCCTTATTAATGAAACAAGTGATTGATAAAACACACATTGTACATGTTTAAGCCTTTTCTACACTTGACATGTATTAATCAATAAAATCAGTACTTTAAGAAAAATTTTAAGAATCCGTTATGGTCAAGCAGTGACAGCCTTTCAAGTTATCTTTTTTTAAAAGTTGATTTATGTGTGAATATATGTGTATATGAATGTAGTGTGTGTGTGTGTGTGTGTGTGTGTGTGTGTGTGTGTGTGTGTGTGTCCTGTCCATCCTAGTTAGGTTTACTGTTGCTGTGTTGAAACACCATGACCAAAGGAAGCTGGGGAGGAAAGAGTGTATTTGGCTTATACTTCTACATCATAGCCCATCATTGAAGGAAGTCAGGGTAGGAATTCAAACAGGGCAGGAACCTGGAGGCAGGAGCTGATGCAGAGGCCATGGGTGGTGGGGCATGCTGCTTACTGGCTTACCCCCAACACCAAGGCTTTCTCACAACCCAGAACCACCAACCCCATGGGTGACCCCACCCACAATGAACTGAGCCCTCCTACATCAATCACTAATTAAGAAAACACACAACAGGCTTGCCTAAAACCTGATATTATGGAGACATTTACTCAATCGAGGCTTCCCTCTCTCTGATGACTCTTAGCCTATGTCAAATTGACATAAAAACCAGTCAGCACAGTGTGTGCATGCACACATGTGTATACATACATGTGTGTGTGCATTTTTCTATAACTGAGTAAGATAAAGTTATTAATGTGTTGTGGAATATTCCTTTACACTGTGTGAAGATGTGTCACTGTGACTGGTTTAATAAAGAGCTGAATGGCCAATAGCTAGGCAAGAAGAGGTTAGGCAGGACTTCTGGGGACAGAGAGGTCTTTGGAAGAAAGGTAGAGTTGCCAGCCTGATGCAGAGG
The DNA here is from genome assembly GCF_004664715.2 of Peromyscus leucopus. Classification (NCBI taxonomy): domain Eukaryota; kingdom Metazoa; phylum Chordata; class Mammalia; order Rodentia; family Cricetidae; genus Peromyscus; species Peromyscus leucopus. Next base: position 34,394,521 of record NC_051074.1, read on the forward strand.
GAGCAAGACATGCAGGAAGAGAGGTAAGTGGCACGAGTCACGTGGCAGCACGTAAGTGAATAGAAACGGGTTAATTTAAGTTATAAGAACTAGTTAGAAACAAGCCTAAGCTATAGGCTGAGCTTTCATTTTCTGTGAGCTGGCAGCCCAAAAAAATCCAGCTTCATTAGCCCTCATTGAAATACAAATAAAGACCACATTGATAAACTGTTCATACTCATTAAAATGGCTAATGTTGGAGCTGGAGAGGTCCTAATAGCATTGGCTGCTCTTGCAAAGTTCTCTGTTTATTTCCCATCACCCACATGGCGGCTCGCAACCATCTGTAATTCCAGATTGATACTCTCTTCTGGTCTCCAAGGGCACCAGGCACGTAATTGCTATGCAGACATAATGTAGGTAAAACACCAATACATATTTTTAAAAAATGTTAAAGGTTCATGCTTAAATGATGGATCAAATGGTAGTGGTACAAGTGGAACTGTTGGGCACTGCTGTTGAGGACATAAAATGATCCAGCCAGGAAAGTAGTTTACTGGTTTCCTGAAACCTGAAACATCATCTAGCTATTTCACCCATGTGATCATACAACAGTTTTTATGCAAGATACTCAGTATTATTTATAGTAGCCACAGACCACATAGCCCACTCTATGAAGGGCATGCAGTTCTTAAGAGGAATGAATTCCTGATAGCACAAATGAGTCCAAGCATGCTAAGAGAAAGGAGCCATACATAAAAGACTGCACGTGGTCTCATTTATGTAGGAATCAAAAGAGATGATGGGGGCTGGTGAGATGTCTTGGTGGCTAAGAGCACTGCATTTGCCCAGGACCTGGGTTTGATTTCCAGCTATGTGATGGCTCGCAATTGTCTGCAAGCTGGTTCCAGGGGCTCCAGTACCTTCTGACAGCTCAGGTACCAAATACACACATAATAAGTATCTAAACCTTTGAACAGGAGTACATTGAGTAGAAACCAGCCAGTCACACTGCTGCCTCTCTGCTCTAAGCGAGAGAGGCGCAGTGGCTTGGAGGGAAACGTTGCTGAGGGTTGTCCTTGTACTGACCTCTTAACTGTACTTGTTTGGTATCAACAACCCTGATGCTTTGGTATTGACTTTGACTCTTGCATATGTTTTTACCAAAAGGAGGCTAATGACCTGAAAAGGGACATTAATTGCCTTAAGCAAAATAGAACTTCACATTTAGAGCATTTGACCCATCTGATAACCCCCAAGTTCTGGCTGGTTATGTTATTAGGACTTGGAGCAGCTTGATGTATATTACTGTGGACCCAGTGCCCTTCTCTAATATGCCTAGTGTGGTGGTTCTTACAAATGAGGTCTTTGGGAGATAGTTAGGGCTAGGTGAGGTCATAAGGATGAAGCCTTCCTGGTGGGATTAGCAACCTTCAGGAGAGATGCCCGAGAACTTGCTTTCCCATCCCTGCCCCATGCATATGTGAAAAAGAGGTCCTGTGTGCGTAGGCCAGATGGTGGCTCCTACAAGCCACCTTGATTTTGAACCTTCATTCTCCAGAACAGTAAGAAAGAAACTTCTGTTCTTTATGAGCCACTGTCTCTGTGCTATCTTGGCGGCCTCAGCAGGTGAAGAAATAAAAAGAAATAGAGACTGGCCTGCATTATAAAACTCAGGGTAGCGGTCCACTTCTGGGACCTAAGACACCTGCCGGAAGTTGCTGTGGGGAGCATGGTCTCCTTGGGCAAAAGCAGAGGAATTAAACCCTTCGTGACAAGCTGAACAAGACAGACAACAAAATGGGCCCAGTGTCTGTGACAGACTGAGTTCAGATAGTCTGCTTGGCTCTGAATTTCCCGAAAGCAGAAAGGATGGCTGTGGACATGGCAGCCAGACTTGGTTGAATTACCTCCAGCAGTGGGTCGAGTGGAATCATGTCTGGCAAAGCAAGATCCGTGCTCATGTGGTTACTCTTGGGAGTACTTCAGTGCTGAGTCGAGTGTCTTCCAGGATTGCCCTTTATTTCTCTTTATGGATGCCAGCCTAGGGCTGTGTCATGGCTGTGTGTTAGAAAGCGTTAGAAACAGCTTAGTTCAAGAATGTGGGGAGGTGGGGGACGCAGCTGAGGGAGAAATCAGAGGCCTTGTCAGACTTTATGAAGTTAGCCCTTTCAGACAGAAGTGACGATAAGGACACAAGGAGCCCTTTTGATACTAAGCTTGGTAGCAAAGGAATTCACCTCCCAGAAGCAGCCACTTTGTGTCACGAAGGAGGAGACTATGGTGGTCTCCTTCAAACAAGCCCTTCCAGAGAGCCAGCGAGAGGGCAGTTCCACTGGAGGCAAGTCTGGGTGAACTACTCGCTTGGTTCTGGGCAGGTAAGGAGTTAACACCCGGACAGAAATGGGTGGTGTTACCCCGAGATCTCAACGAAAACTGGGTGTTCGGGTCACTAGGAGGCGCAGGGCTAGGATCTGTACAGGGCGCAATGGATGTCTTTCTTTGATCTCAGCCCTCCAACAGCTTTTTATCAGTGTTGAACTGAGATGGGCAAGATGGTGTGCGTTTCGGGGGCTCTGCATAATTTGTCCCCCTCGGGGCCACCCATATGGCTTCCAGGTGACAGCTGCCGCAGACCAGAAGCCCGAGCGGCCCCTCCTCTCTTGGCCACGGCTTCTTGGGCACATTATGAAGTCCTTGCGAGAGCAGGTGTTAAGGCAGCATCAAGTTGTCACCCTGCCCTGCCCTCCAGGAGAGGACCGAGTCGGGCTTGCTACGGGAAGTGTTGGCTGCCTTTGAACACCTTCACGGGAAGAATCTGGCTTTGCTCCAGCCAAGGGGACCCTGGCGTCCTAGCAAGAGGAGAAGCAGCAAGGTTGGCAGATGTGTTGAGTGGGTAAAAAAGCGTCACAGCCGGAACTCCTCACGCCACCGTCGCCTTTCTTGTTTGGTTTTGCACGCCACATAGACAGGCGTGGAGAAGGGAAGAGGAATTTTTGGCTCCATGGAGCTCGCTTGTCTCATGTGGCTATGGTTTTTAAGAATTTAACATTCTATTCATGGCCCACATTCAGCTCTCGTTCTTAGTATGCATGTAAGTGTAGAAGTCTGTACTACAGGTGTGCCCCACTTTAAGAAAACAACGGATGTATAGGAAGTCCAAACTAATTTATTAAAGTCTTATGTTGGTGAGGAATGAAGAATTGCCATATGACTTTGAAACAGCAAAAGCCTTCAGCACGGCCAGAGTTTACAATACAAGCAAGGCTGGGCAGATGGCTTACTGGGTTAATGGTTGCTGTGAGAGCTGGAGGACCTGAATTTCGAATCCCCAGAACCCATTAAAAGTGGGGTATCGGCTGGGCATTGGTGGCGCATGCCTTTAATTCCAGTACTTGGGAGGCAGAGGCAGGCAGATCTCTGTGAATTCGAGGCCAACCTGGGCTACAGAGTGAGTTCCAGGAAAGGCGCAAAGCTACACAGAGAAACCCTGTCTCAAAAAAAAAAAAAAAAAAAGTGGGGTATTATGTCTTATGTCTATGACCCCAATACTAGGGGGCAGAGACAGGAAGACCATAGGGGCCTGCTGGCCTAGCTGTCTGGCCAAAATAGAGAGCCTTAGGTTCAGTGGGGGCACTTTGAGACATACGGTGAGAAGCAATGGGAAGATGTGCCAGGCATTCATCCACACTCCTACAAGCAAAATAAACACAAGTGGCTTTGAGGAGGATATGTCTAACATGAAATGTGCTTGGCCCGGTCGGTGTAACCGGGCTGGAGAGATGGATCCAATCACCAGAGAGATGGAGGACAGTGAGGAGTCCTGGCAGAGCCCTGATCACAGCAAGACAATTCAGTTTTGGAGGAGAGTTTGAGGAACTGAGAAGACTACAGGATGTGGTGGGCACAAGGGACACACAGCTGCTTTTTTTTTTTTTTTTTTTTAAATAAGGGGACCTGGGAACAAGTGGTTCAGAGGTGCAGAGGGGAAGGGTACCCAAGGCAGACTGAAATAGTTGAATGAGGATGGTAGAAGGAGCCCGTGACGTCACCACATCTGTCACCCAATTCTTACATAGTGACTCGGTCTGGGTTTTCCCTGTAAGAGCCGGGGTGCGTGCCTCCATCCAGCTGGTCCCTAGAGACAGTATCTTCTTGTACCTTGTCACCCACCCCACCCCCTCACCCCACCCCCAACCCCCCACCCCTCCTGCTGAGGCAGCCTGGTCTCTTCTTTAAATCTGGCTCCTGCAATAATCTCTAGAAAGCCTTCCTGGACTTGTTCTGCAGGCCCAAATAAAACCTCTTCTTGTCCCACCCCATCCCACGGCCTGGGCTTTTCCACACAACTTTGACACTTCAGACTTGACTTTAAATTCTCTGAGCTGGTGTCTTACTCTGACCTGGGAGAACTCCACAGCACAGAGTGGAGCTTTACAGCTCTTAGGTGTCCAGCAAGTATGAGTGACAAGTATATCCTGGTCACAGGACAAATGCAGCCTTGCGTGCGTGTGCCCTTGGACATAACTTAGTTTGGCACTTTAAAGAGAAAACTGGGGTGCTTAAAGACAGACAAAGCGTTGTAGTGAGGCAGATTTGACTCGGGAAAGTGTTCAGTTGGCTCGGCCACTAGGGTAGTCATCTATGAAAACATTTCATTTCCCTTCAGTAGCAGCACCTATGACAGTTTCCTTTTGAACACAGTGAGTGACATCCGTCTCCACATAACAAAAGGATTCTCTCATCAAGGAGTTAGAAGGACTTAAGCATACCTCCGCGACACACTTATTTCCTGCTAGACAAATCTGTGGCCACTATGAAGTTGACCAGCATTTGCATGCAGAGGGATTCTGGAAGCAGAAACTTCTACAGCTTGTCATTGACTTCTCTCCCACTCTCTTCATTTCAGGCCCCACAAACCCAAGGAAAAAACCCAGGTTAGGAAAAAACTACCTGGGTAGAGTGGATCACACCCATAATTCCAGCACCTGGGAGACTGAGGCAGGAGGATTAACATGTGCTCCGTCTTGGCTAACCTGGGTCATAGAATGAGACCTTGTCTCAAAAAAAAAAAAAAAAAAAAAAAAAAAAAAAAATCTACAGAAACAACCATTAGATTTTAAAGCATTTAACAATCACAGTCAAACAAAAGAGATTTTATTTTAAAAAGAATAAATTTACATACAGTGCATAAGCAAGACAGCTGAAGCCTTCCAAAATAGAAACCTGAAACATATGGTCTGAAATACCACATGCTGTGATTGCCCTGGGAAGATGCGCTGTGTATTGGGGCAAGAAAATCCCGTGACCAGGCACAGTGTGGAGGGTTTTAGTGGCTTCCATCGAAGGGTGTTAGTGTAGGGGTCTTGCCTATGTCTTTTTCCAGCATGTTCAGCTATGGCACAGGTCTGAGCAACTATGACACAAAATGACAGCTCTTTGGAAAGCAAGTTCTAGATGGGTGCTTTGGCCTTGGAGTAGAAGCAAGATAGGAGAAGGGTGTGTTATTCTTCCCGATTCCCAGAGGGGCCAATATGCCTAAAAGCTTTGGTGTCAAGGTTGGTCCGGCCTAGGTTGACAGTGGACACCTTCTGGTGAGCATGATGGCTCAGATCAAGAGGGCCTTTTGACTGAGACTGGATCTTAACCAGCAGGGGGCACTCTTTCCCCAGAGAGAAAATCCAAGTGTTTCGAGAGGGGACACAAGAGAGAATTCACTAGGGGGAGGTGCTCTGAGAAGTGAACAACGAAAGTGGATTGAGAGGGATCAAGCAATAGCTTTTAAAACCAGTACTGTCGGAATCCAAACCTAAACTTGGCATCTCCAACAAATAATTTCTCCATCCATTGGAGGTCATCAAGTACATCCAAGAGTGGCCAGTCATGACCAATTCTCAGGCCACTGCTTAATGCTGTGTGGCTAATATATTCATCCTCCATCTAAATTATGTAAACACGGCCTTAAATGCATCCAGACAGTGGTCAGCTTTCCCGTTGTTGGGACTAAAACATCTTAATCACCACGCCCCGCTGCTGTGACAGTAGATGTAGCCCTTCTTTTGTAAAGATAAACACGGAGGAAGCGAAGCCTTTTGTCACTGGGCTTCAGACAAACCGACTAAAACCATCCTGCGAAAATATTAGCCGGTATTATAAGCTCTCATTTGGTAGCTGGGCGTGGGGAGAGGGAAGAAAGGGCCTCATCAACAGCTATGCCCTAGAGAGGCTGGCCTGGGTGAGAGAACCCGTCAGCCAGGGCTTGCAGCACCCCAGCCGTGGAGCTGAAACACCGTCAGAGCAAAACCAGGCAAATGATGGGTTATTTTGATCCCTGCTCTTAACTATGATAAATGAGAGAACTGTCAAGTTAAAAGTGGGCACTTTGTGAAGAATATTTGTTATTCTTTTTGTTTGTGTGTTGTTTGTGTCTTCAAGACAGGGTTTCTCTTTGTGGCCCTGGAACTGGATCTGGTCTCGAACTCAGAGATCTGCCTGCCTTTGCCTCCTGAGTGCTGGAATTAAAGGCGGGTGCCGCCATGCCCACTCCAAGAACTGTTCTTGAGAAGTTAAAACACTGTGTTCAGTACCAAGGAACATCATTCCAAAATCAGAGAACATCATTCCCAAATCAGAGAATATGTTGCTCTTGGTTTTCACACTGAATGCAAAGGTCTGAACCTTGGTAACTTTTAAGGGGGGGGTAATTTTGTCCAGTATGTGTAGATAGTGTTGAGGTGTTAGGATCATGAAACACTGGCCTCAGTGGTACCACCCCTCAAAAGATCGGTAACTATGCATCTACAGCATCTTTTCAGGATGGGCTGATACCCGATCATGGTTCTGCAGAGGAGTCCAAGGAAGGAGCTCTTTATTGCTGTCATCCTAAAAAACTGCTGCATCTAAGGAGGACCATGCTAGGTTTAATGGATGCTATAATGAATTGGCTTATTTTCCCAAAATAGTTTGAAGTTGTTCTTGCATGAATGGCCCTTAAAATTGCCAAGAGATAAGAGGTGGGAAGACTGAGAGGGAGTCCCTGATTCTGCCTAGCAGGTGAATAATTAAAAAAAAAAAACTATAGAATGTAGCTGAGCAATGATGAGGTAACGTTAGGGGTATTGGGGGGTGGGAGGATGAGGCAATGTCAGGGCTGCCTAGCCTCTCTTGGTCAGACTTCCAGAGGACGAAGCTCATCCATTCTCGTGCTGATCCAGTGCTTTCTAAGTTTATATGGCTACTTAAACTGAAGGTGCCAAAGACCAAGCAAGAGCGAGCAGGAGTCTCAGCGTGTCCTGTTTTCACCTGCGAGGAGGTAGCAGCCTGTCATGTGTGGCTTAGACTAGTGCAGGAACCGAAACCTGGGATGCTGTGAACTCTGGGCAAGGAGGATCAGCTTCTTGTTTCCCTAACGGTGGGCTGGTAGAGAGCAAGCTCTTCCTGGGGGCCTCCTAGCTCTGCTACTACGGTCTTAGAGTCTCTGCACAGGAAACTATTCCACTCAGGCACAGTTTAGTCCAATTACAGCACAAGACGTTGCTCTGCCCAAGGAGTGCAGTTTTCCATGGTGCCACCCTTTCTTCCAAACCCAGTTCCAGGTTGGGGAATGAGACTAGGCATTAGGCAAGGTTGGAACGGAAAAGAAGTGTCCTGCCTTCATATTACCTCAAGTCTGTTGGCCCTCTGGAGCCCAATAGGGCTCGAAGCCATTTCAAGCCAGGCCACAGTTCCTGTCCACCCAAGACTTGGTCCTAAGTCCATGTAACAGAAAGGGGAGGGGTTGGTTGCCTTACAGGTGTGGTTGCAGGCTGGGGTCAATGGGAGCACAGTCCTTGCAGACCAAACACACCGCTGGTGCCACAGCAGGAGTTATCACTATGACATCAGCAAAACAAAAAAAAAATATTACCTAAGATTTCCTTACACAGGAGGGGTTGAGATCGCCCCAACCGACGGCTTTCTCACGTTTTTTGGCTTTCACATTAGCGGACTAGTTTCCAACTGTTCAGGGGCTCAGAGCAGTCCCAAAAACCTGTGCAGCATGGGCACAAACGTTGTGGCACAGACGCCGACAGACGTGTAGGTGACAAACTTGTAGGGGACCTCGATCTCCAGCCTTCGCCTGGCCTCCTTGTTCCTCGTCACCACCCTGAACCACGAGAATAACACTTGCAGGGAGAGCTTTTGTACCAGCTGCCGAACCAGGACGATCAGCACGATGCCCACCATAAATTTGGTCACCCCCAAAACCAGCATGTCCGTGGTGAGGGGTGGGATGCTCTGAATCACAGGAAGGGGCGGGGTGGGCTTGGACACCAGCTGGAAGAAGTGGTTAATCCAGAATCCCAGGGCCACCCCAGCCCCGGCAGCCACGATGGTGGTGGTGTCCGCCCTGGTTGGGCTGTAGTAGTCCGACACGGGGTAGTTGTAGCACAGGAAGAACGGCACGACGATGACACACACCGGGAAGAGGGGGCTGGCGGAGTCCAGCGAGTCGATGAGGGTCCAGGCCGGGTAGGTGAGGGTAATGAGGACTGCAGTGATCAGCACGCCGCCCAGCACATCCTGCCGGAGAAAAGAACAGTGGTCTATCGACACTTGAAATTCAGTCTTCGCACTGTTTTATTTTACCGTGTGTATTCAAGGAAAGTGAAAATCAAAGAATGTGGAGTGAAAATAGGAAATAACATATATAGATAGCCACCATGTTACCCACGTTACATACTTTCTTACAAGAGTGTTTCTGTATTGTAGAATAAATTCTGGATTTTTTTTTTCTGAGTAGTGATAGTCTTGTAGTCATTGAATCTGACTTTGTTATATATATCTCAGGTCACAAGAATTGTCATAGTCTTCACAGATGTGGCATCATCCTTTCTTGGCAGCACCATGAGGGCACTAAACTCTAGTACTGTGTTTTGAAAGACTGAATATTAAACATTACCAATTGGATGGCCTGTCAGCTCCTTAAACCCTTGGCTAGAATAAAAACCAGAGGAGAAATGCATGCCCCAATAAGTACCTGGCAGTTATAGCAAAGGGAATACACCATTTAATATTTTCTTTCTAATATTTAAAATACTCCAATGTCAACTCATAATAAGAGAGATGAATCAAACCATACTGGGGAGATATGAGAACTTGAGTTTCTGTAACAGCTGGTATTTGAATTTTTATAGAGATTATATTAATTCCAAACTGGAGACAACCCCAGATTCTTGAATGGGTAAATAACCTGTGGTATATTTATGTCCTAGAATACTTTTCAGCAATTAAAAAGCAATGAACTACTGATGCATATAGTACAGCTCAGAAAAAAATCTCCAGGAAATACTGCCGAATGGAACAAGCCACCAAGCTTCATGGGTACATACAACATGGTTCTATTTATATGGCCTTTCTAAAAGACAAGACCACAGTGACAGAGAAGAGGGTCAGCTGTTGCCTAGGGGACTTGGGTTATCTGGTGTGACCATAAAGGATATCAAGAGGCAGTCTGGGGATAATGAAACTATTCTATACTGAGATGGTGATTATAAAAATGTATGTGTGCTACAATTCATAAAACATTAAGCAATTATTACATTGTTTTATATGTATGCATGCACACGTGTGTACGCTACAGCAGGCCTGTGGAGGTCAAAGAGAGAACTGGGTCCTTCTCCCCTTCTTCTGTGTGGGTCCCAAGGATTGCTCAGGTCATCAGCTTTGGTGGCAAGCATCTTTCCCTCCTGCGCCATCTCGCCAGCCCCAAATTCACAAAATTTTATGCCAACAACAGTCATTCTTTTTTAATTAAACATTTCAAACAAATGAAAATGAAAATGCTAGTGGGCTCCTTTGTTCCCATCTACTAACCTTGCCACGTGCCAATTGCTACAGCTTAAGAGAGCCCCAGAGACCTGGAGAGGGTCCCTAATTTCATACTTCTCCCTTCTCAGAGTGTGCTGAGAATCTGCTAGAATCATTACCCAGTTCTTCTGACAGAATTCTGTTAGCTGGGCATGGTGGTGCATGTGTGTGATCTCAGCTTTTGGGAAGTGGAGGCAGGAAGATGCTGAGTTCCAGATCCATTTGGATTGTATAGTGAGACTTTGATTCGAGGAAATACTGCCGAATGGAACAAGCCACCAAGCTTCGGTTTGAAGGGCCAGGTGGTGGTGGTGCAGGCCTTGAATCCCAGCACCTGGGAGGCAGAGGTAGGCGATCTCTGTGAGTTTGAGTCCTGCCTGGTCTACAGAGCAAGATCCAAGACAGCCAGGGTTATGCAGAGTAACTCTGTCTCGAAAAGCCAAAGACACACACACACACACACACACACACACACACACACACACACACCAAAAAAAAAAAAAAAAAGAAAGAAAACTTAAATCTGTTAATGAAGCTATCTTCCACCCATCCCCTGCATGCAAAATGCTGCATGCTTTCTGGGGCAGGAACTTGTAGTAGCTTTTAAAGTACACATTTATAGCCGGGCGGGTGATGGTGCACGCTTTTGATCCCAGCACTTGGGAGGCAGAGGCAGGTGGATCTCTGTGAGTTCAAAGCCAGCCTGGTCTATAGAGCGAGTTCCAGGACAGCTAAGGCTAGGACACATTTATGGTCCGACCTAGCAGCCTCACCCTGGGACCTAGCCCCGGGGCTGTAACTGCCCACAGCGGAAGTGAGATGCCATGTTCTTTAAGGCAGTGTTGCTGGAAATAGCTCACCGAGTCTCCCTCCAGTAGCGTCATTCCGCTGAACTGTGGGATAGTCACACCGTGGAATACTATGCAGCCATGGTGAGGAGAATGCTCTGAGGAGTTTCAAAAGGCAAGATGGGCCCGGGGCTGTCGGGGTCACTAACAATGGCAGAGCACAGCTGCCTCGGCTTTCTGCTGACGACATTCAGTCCATCTGGCAACAGGTCCAGATGGAGTCTGCTTTGACTGTGTGAGTAGTGCGCTTAGGCCATCTCGCCCTGTCAAGTTCTTAGAGCAAGCGCCTAAGGCTGAGCTCTAGAGCTGTGCCTCTCGGTCACGTGTCTCCAGAGGTGGCGATGATTTCCCTCCTCCCTAAACTGAAGCCAAAGAACCATACTTCATATACTTTCCCATTTTTATCTTTGCTGTGAATAGATACTTTCCTTTGGGCCAGAAAGTCAAGGTTGAGCCAAGATTGCTTATTTGCGTTCTTCCTCAAAGCTCCTGAACTAGTGTCCAGACATTCTCTTACAGAGTCAGGAGGCAATAGCTTTCTCATACCACAATGTCTGGGGTATTGGCTACCCATTGTTTCAAAGTAGAACTAAGAATTTACCCTGTTTCCTTCTGTCTTCTTCTGTAATTACAATTACCAAAGTCCCTGACATCTGGTTGGAATAGCCTTTACAAGCTAACTGTGTTCATCCTCAACCCAAACTACATTATTCTGGTCCACATCCCCAGCATTTCAGACAAAACTAATTTTAGCCAACATGGCTGATGGAGTTTTTCTCCTCCCTTCTAGGCACACACTTGGATTTTCATCAAAGGTGATGCTATAATAAAGATATTTAGGTATTAGTAAGAAAAATACTTGAGCCATAACTAGTGACAGTTGTTGCTAGAGTTTTCCTGCCTTGCCCACAGTCAGGACAAATCCCTGTCACCTGCCAGTCCCACAGGCGCTCAGACCCAACCAAGTAAACACAGAGACTTATATTGCTTACAAACTGTATGGCTGTGGCAGGCTTCTTGCTAACTGTTCTTTTTTTTTTTTTTTTTTTTGGTTTTTCGAGACAGGGTTTCTCTGTGTAGCTTTGCGCCTTTTCCTGGAACTCACTTGGTAGCCCAGGCTGGCCTCAAACTCACAGAGATCCGCCTGCCTCTGCCTCCCGAGTGCTGGGATTAAAGGCGTGCACAACCACCGCCCAGCTAACTAACTGTTCTTATATCGTAAATTAATCCATTTCCATAAATCTATACCTTGCCATGTGGCTCGTGGCTTACCAGCATCTTCACATGCTGCTTGTCATGGCTGTGGCTGGGAGTGACTCTCTCCACCTTCCTGTTCTCTCAATTCTCCTCTCTGTTAGTCCCACGTATACTTCCTGCCTGGCCACTGGCCAATCAGTGTTTTATTTATTGACCAATCAGAGCATTTGACATACAGACCATCCCACAGGGGACAGTTCCAGGTTGGGGACTGTAAATTTCTTATAACAAAATTATTTTTTAAATACTTCTAAAAGTATTCTTTTTTTTTTTTTTTTTTTTTTTTTTTTTTTTTTTTTTTTTTGAGACAGGGTCTTCTCATTCTGTAGCTCAGGCTGGCCCTAGCACTAGTCCAAACAAAAACAAAAACAAAAAAACAAAAAACATTAAACAACAACAAAAACCAAACCCAAAACAAAAAAATTCAAAAATACTTCCAGAGATGAAGATAATTAAACTACCGAGCATACTACATTATATAAACCTGCAGACCTATCGATTCTACTCAAGAAGTTTGAAGAAAATGAACAGAATAAAACTGTTCACAAAAGTTCACATCACAGGGTGCTGCAGAGACAGCTTAGTTGGTGGGGTGCTTGCCCAACATGCAGAGACCCCCAGCATTGCAGGGCATTTACCCACCAACCCCACAGTTCCCCAGAGTTTTCTTGAGTTCAAGCAGCAGGAAATATTAGATAGAAGGATTTAGATTATGGAGATAAACAGAAAATACAGGATAGCCTCGAGAGGGCCTGGCACCTTTTCCAACAAGCCCTGACTGTCTCTGCCCAAGGTATTTATAGAGACGCTAAGGGGTAGAGCAAAAGACCTCCTCCCCCAGCACAGCCAAGTGCAGACCATCTCAGACACCTGCACTCAGGCTTGTGGTCCAATCATCCTCTCTATGAGTACCAGCTGGGTAAAGCCACGAGGAACCTGAAAATGGGCTCCCACACAGCATCAGCACAGTATCAACCTAGGACATAGTGCTATACATCTGTCATCCTAGAAAACAGGGCACCTAAGGCAGGAGGGTCAAAAGTTCAAGGTCATCGTCAGTCACAGAGTGAGTCCAGTGACAGCTTAAAATATATCAGACTAGGTCTCAGGAAGGAATGAAAGAGGGAAGGATTAGTTTACTCTTAAAGCTGGTCCTTTCTGGGTTATTTCCACTCATACAACGAAGACTAAAGGTAACATGATCCAATAAAGAAAAATCAGAAAACACACAAGCAAGCAAAATTAGCATAAAGAAAGGGGCACACATCACAGACTCTGAAAAGGCACGAATCTGTGGCTCACACAAAAAATAAGAGGTGCTGTGGATGATTGATTGATAAATAAAATGCTGACTGGCCAGTAGCCAGGCAGGAAGTATAGGTGGGACAAAGAGAGAGGAGAATTCTGGGAAGTAGAAGGCTGAGAGGAGGAGACGCCAGCCTGCTGTCCAAAGAGCAGCATGTAAAGGCAGCAGGTAAAGCCACAGAACATGTGGTGACATATAGATTAACAGAAATGGGCTGAGTTTAAGTGTAAGAGCTAGACAGTGGTAGGCCTGAGCTAATGGCTGAACAGTTTAATTAATATGAGCTTCGGAGTGATTATTTTATAAGCGGTTGTGGGGTCTGTGGGGCTGGGTAGGACTGGAGAAAACTCCAACTACAGAGATGAGTAAACACTGCTTCCTTATTAATAATAGAGGAAGACCATTTTCCATGTGAAAAGACACATTCTTGAAAGTCTCATTTCCCTCCCATGGCTTCAACTTTAACAGTTAGTGAGATGTATTGAAGAGAATACAAAATCTAAAGCATATGCATACCTATATACACACACATATATATGTATGCACACATGCATGCACACAAACACTTATAGCCATGAATGAAATATCAGAAGGAAAGAAAATGATGGAGGGTGGGTTTCCTGTGTGGGAATATTACAGATGACTTCTGTCTTCACTTTACTGACTCACTGCCATATTTTCCTGAATTTTCTGCAATTAATACCTTTTTCTTTTTTCTATCGCAATAGTATTTATTTGTTTGTTTATAGAAAAATGTTTCCTGAAGCTTGCTATGTTGCCAAAGATGACTCTGAACTCTTAATCCTCCTGCCTCGACCTCCAGAGTGCTGGCATGACAGTGTGCATTACTATGCCCAGCTTTGTATTTTCATATTAATAAAAATGCCCTCAGACTCATCACAATAGCCAAGCTATGGAATCAGCCTAGGTGTCTGCCAACAGGTGAATGGATAAAGAAAATGTTGTGTGTGTGTGTGTGTGTGTGTGTGTGTGTGTGTGTGTGTGTAAACCAGTTTCATCCAGCCAAAAAGCAGAATGAAATCGTGTCATTTCAGGACAATAGATGGTAGTAGATGTCACTGCTTTCAGCAAGATAAGCCAGACATAAAAAGACAAGTATCAGAAGCAACATCAGGACAAAGTATAGTGAAGAAGGCTATTAACACCGGCATTGTGCATTCTTACCCTTAGCCTAACAGCAAGGACTCATTCACTCTTTGGTGAACATCTCTGGAGTTCCTACAGTGTGCCCTTACCCCTCAAGAACCGTCTACATTTGTGAATTCTGACCCTCCATCCCTTTCCCGTGTGTGGTGTGCTGGGAAAAAAATGTCATCCTATTTCCCAACATGTCCCCTGAAGAACACTACTGAGCGGCTGGTGCTGCCCAATGTTATCTGCCTGGAAAGAGGGGCAGAGCCAGCCCTTGGCTCATTTGTTTGCAAAGAATGCTTTCAGGTCCCTGGACTATTTAGGCATTTAGGCTGGGGAACTCTGACTCTAGCATCTCCCTGCTCTGCCAGGTCCCCTGCTGAGAATGCGAAGGGCCTGCTCTGCCCTGGAAGGCGGCCTCACTGAGTGGGCTGAAGCCAGGAACCCAGACAAAGCCAAGATGGGATGAAGGCTTTGAAAGCCTCTACACTGACAGGGAATAAGCCAGACCTGGCCTTTGTCTGGAGAGTAACTGCTATGAATCTGTCAGTGTTTCCCTCTGAACATCTCGGAATATGCTTTCCTGTGCTGGCAAAGGTTTAATTTGATTGCTCGGAATAATGAAGACAGGCCTCCATAGCTGCCTCAGCGGGCAGGAGGCCACAGGGCTCATGAATATGCATATCAGTGATTTCAGGAACCTGTGTGGTATGTCATTCCCATTTGTTTGGGGGGGAAGAAAAGTGAATGCCTAAGTTCAAAAGTATTTCTTTCCAATGGTCACACAGGAAGGTCTAATCTATAGGATGTAGAACCCATTTCCTTATAGGATGTAGACCCTATTTTTGGCCCAGCAGACTTAATGTACTTCCTTATTATACTTCTGAGGAGATCTAGTTATTCCTTCATTAAAACTTACTGGCACAGTCACTATTCAGTGAATTGAATAAAATCTTTGAGCTAGGGCTGGTAAGATGGCTCAGCCATTCAGAGCACTGGCTGGTCTTGCGGAGGACCCAGGTTCAGATCCCAGGACCCACATGGTGGCTCACAACCATCTGCAACTCTGGTTTCAGGGGACCTGATACCCTCTTCCGCGGCACCAGGCACATGCATGGTGCACGTACATATATGCAAACCAATATGTCTACACATAAAATAAAAATAAATGTTAAAAAAAAAAAACATCGGCCCATGTTAATTTTGTATTCGGAAGACGTGTAATTTGGAAAGGTTTAAAAAAAGATGTTCTATTAAGCAGATAAATATTTGTAAGTAAAACTATCTGTGATGATTATGTGTCCTGTGCTAAAGAATGTACTTGAATCTATTTTCCTTATATATTATCTGTTTTTATCACTTATTTGTGTGTCTGTGTGTATGTGTGTGCGTGTGGGTGCCCACAGAAACCAGGAGAGGGTGTTGGGTTCATGAAGCTGGCATTACAGGTGCTTGTGGACCAGCCACCATGGATGCTGGGAACCCGCCCCTGGTCCTCTGCAAGAGCAGTATTCACTCTTGACTGGGCCACCATGTCTCCAGGCCTCTCACTTTCATTTTAGCCCAGGGTATCTCACTGACCCAACCTTGTGCTTTAGCTAGACCAGCTGGCCACTCGACCTGCTCTCTCTGCCTCATCAGCCCTGGGGTCACAGGCATGGGCTTCTGCTCCTGGCTCTTATGTAGGTACCAGGGATGCAAACTTAGGTCCCCATACTTGTATAGCAGGTACCCCACGGGTCATCTCTCCAACCCCTGTATGTCTTCATTAAATGGTTCTAGGACACTTAAAAGTAAGGCAGGCATTATAGTTCCTAAGATAATTATATAATCTGGTATTATTATAGCTTTGTATGATATCAGTATTATCTAGGAAGATTGGAGGATGATGATGGTCTTACTAATAAAAAACCCAGAGCTAGATATTGGGGTGAAAAGCTGAAAGATCAGAAAAGCAGAAAGAAGCCAGCCACATTCTTACCACTTGGAGACCCTCTGCCAAAGAGAGCTACTTCTGGTATACCCACACCTATATGCTTTTCCGTTCGGCATTTTACTTCCTCTCTCCACCCAGCTACATCACTTCCTCTTTCTGCCCAGTTCTGTCACTTCCTGTCTGTCTGTACAGACCTCCAGAACTTTATGGTTAACTAGTGTTGGAATTC
The DNA here is from genome assembly GCF_004664715.2 of Peromyscus leucopus. Classification (NCBI taxonomy): domain Eukaryota; kingdom Metazoa; phylum Chordata; class Mammalia; order Rodentia; family Cricetidae; genus Peromyscus; species Peromyscus leucopus. Next base: position 34,411,077 of record NC_051074.1, read on the forward strand.
AAGGCATGTGCTACCACGCCTGGCTCTGTTCCCAGTGTGGCCTTGAACTCGTAGAGATCCAGACAGATCCTTGCCTCCCGGGTCATAGGATTAAATGTGTGTGCTATCATTGCCTGACTTGTATGTTTAATATGGTGGCTGGCTTTTTCCTCGGATCCTCAGATAAACTTTATTGGGGACACAAATAAAATGTTACCACAGAAGGATACTGGTACAGTGTCCATTTCTAAACTTTACCCGTACCTAGCCAGATTTAGGAAATCACTTGCTTCTCTTGTCTCCACAGAGTCTAGCGAGTCTGAGCAGTCGTTCTTCATGAGGCACACCAACCTCCCCACCCCGAATTCCCATGTGTATGAACAGTTGAGCTGTGATGAATGGCAGGGCTTGGCAGGCCCGTAGGGTTATGATAGCAGCTCAGACATGTTTTCAGGCAGGTTTTAACATCATCTCTGACAACAGCTAAGGAGCTCACAGGAATGGCAGGTCTGAGGAAGGACGATCTGCCGGGAGACACAAAAGACACTGTCAAACTCTTCAGTGGTCTTTCTCAAGCCTGGGTGGGCAGCAGGGCGTCAGAGTAACCGGAGAACAGAGCAGAGTCAGGTTCCGTGTGACGTAAGTGGCCAACAGGCCTGTGCAGGTTGTGTGCAGTTGGCATTGCGGCTGCCTTGTCTGGGGATGTGTGTGGACCGCTTTCCAAACTGCACCTTGCACAGAACCCCCCAGGGAAGCTCTTGAATGTGGCTTACGATGATGTGGGTCCAGGTGGGACCTAAGATGGCATTTCTAGTGAACTCTCAAGTGATGCTAAGAGTTTGAAGCCAGGCTGGGTAATACAGCAAGACCTGGTCTCAAGAGTCCCATTACTAATACATGCTGCTGATGAACACGAAGCTGCATGCAATAAGAGGGACATAAGGGAGATTGAAAGACACCATTGAGATGCTCCTAGTTATGGGCAGTTAAACAAATGGACAGTGCTGGTGATCTGGGGAGTGGTACCTCTAGGGAGATGCAGATGATGCTGGTTGTGTTTACATGCAGCAAAGTATGCTCTCCTCGCTAGAAGTTCCCTGAACTTTGCAAATATAATTTGGCTCCTTTATATGATACATCCATAAAATGTTTTATAATTTTCTTTTTCTTATCTGAACCACAAAAGGGATGGTCCTAGGGTTAGATTCCATGTCCCTTATCCTATGTATGTTACACTAACCTTCTCTTTAATCGCTAGTATTGCTTACATACTCTCATCCAAGGACCAAGTAGCAGGGTCTGTAGTCATGGCATTTTTAAGTTCAGGAGAAAACACAGACTTCCTTCTCCATTTCTGACTGCTCTGTCATCGCACTGATTAAATGAGATTTGCCCAGCATGTCCTGAGGACCTCTTGTGAGGTGTCCTTCCCTCCTAAGAGCTGGTTTTGGGGAGCTGGCTCAGTGGGTAAAGTGGGTGTTATCTTAGCACAAGAGCCTGAGTGAAGACCCCAGCTCCCATGTAAAAAGCTAAGCATGGCCATGCATTCCTACAACCCCAGTGCTGGGGGCGGGGGTGGAGACTGGAGGATCACTGGGGGCTTGCTCCACCCAGCTCCGGGTGCAGTTAGGACTCTGTCTTAAGGGTATGAGATAGAGATCAATAGAGCAGAACATTGATGCTCTCCCTTGTTCTCTGTGTTCAGAGAGAGAGAGAGAGGATGAGGATGAGATGAGAATGAATTGAACTCCCATATAGCAGAAATTCACATGATACTAGTTTGGAGATAAATTTGTACACATCACTCCAAGGTCACTAAGCCTGCCACCCTCTACTCTTACAGATTTAGAGGCATAGACCCAAGCATCCATGCTGACACAGTATTTGCTATTGTACGGCACTGCCTATTTCATATTTTTATAGGATAAAGATTTTTTCTCACAAGCAAAGCAGAATAATGCTGGGAAAAAAAAAAGTAGTCTGTGATCAGATGAACTCAGACCCATAGCTGAATCTTTTACAGTCTCACTCAATAAACTGCAAAGAAGTAGGAGGGGGGGAAATGAGATTAACAGATGGTAATCTGTTAATACTGGTGACAACCCAGTGGACATTACTGGGAGCCCGGGATCCTGCTGGGAACTGGGGTGGGAGGCGATGGCATGGGAAAGTAAGGAAAATAGGACTGTTTTCCTCTAAGGACTCACAGCCTGAGGGGCCAAACAGACTGACTATATCCAAGCACACACTTACACCAGTTTGTACTTCTCCTAACAAGATGCACATTCAGCGTGGACTCAGATCCTCAGTGGCCCTTAACTCCTGGGCCATCTCTCTAGCCCCTCTGTTATTACTTCTAAAACATCCCTGAAAATGCAAATGAAGTTACAATAGTCATTGAATATTTAAATTTATTTTGAGGGAGCTGTCTGTTCCTGGTGACTGGTAAGCTAGCCTTTGCTTCGTGGATCTTTACATTAATCCATTTTCCGGGTGGCTTTGAGGTGTCATGAAGAACATGGGAAGCTTCCTGCTGAGGCAGAGAAAAGAGTCTCAGTCTCCCCCCACCCCCTGTTGAGACACAGTCTCACTATGTAGCCTTGGCTGGCCTCTAATTCACAGAGATCCACCTACCTCTGCCTCTGGAGTGCTGGGATTGAAGGCATGTGCCACCACACCTGGCTAGAACCTTACTCTTGACGTACTGTGTTTCTACCTTCATGACGCTGAACTTCTGACCTTTAACATTTGAGGGGTTGGAGAGATGGCTCAACAGTTAGGAGAACTTGCTGCTCTTTGAAAAGACCCAAGTTGGGTTCCCAGGACTCATGTTGGGCGGCTCAGAACCGCTTATAACTCTAGCTCCAAGAGATACAAGACCTTCTTCTGGCCTCTGGGGGCATCTGCACACATGTGGCACGCACACATGCATGTATACACACACAGTGGGACTGAGAGGTCACTCAGCAGTTAAGAGTCTGTACTCCTCTTTCCCAGGACCCAAGTTTGGTTCCCAGCGCCCATGTCTGGTGACTTATAACTACCTATCACTCCAGCGTCAGGGAATCCATTGACTTTGGCACCCTTCGTATGCACAAACTGCCTCCCCAACACATATTAAACATAGTAAAAAAAAACAAAACAAAACAAAACAAAAAAAACAATAGTTTTTTAAAAGCCTCAAGCCATTCGAGACTCTCCAAAGGAATATCTGACCTCTGAAATGGTGGATACTGTATTGACATTTGTCCTCAAGATGGACATGGTGGCCAAAACCTGGAGTGCCAGTACTTTTGGGGCTCAGGTCGAGGCAGAAGAATGGTGAGCCACTGCCTCAGAAGACAAAAAAGAGAGTTTGCTTTTAGATCTGATGGGACCTAGAAATGGGCCTTATTTTCAGGTTTCAGAAGTTAGCTGAAGAACTGCACCCAGCCTTGGATTTCATCATTTTATGCCCCCCCCCCATGTGACCAAAGAAGCAATGATTACAGTGCACTTTCAGGTGGAAGGTCCTTCTTAATTTCAATTATGCTGATAAAGGAAAAGTCAAATTAAGTTTTGAAAAAAGCTAACTTTACAAAATTCAAGGATGGACCATGCTGTTTCCATTGGAGAGGCCATGGGCTTAAGACAAGCCCCACCCTCCAGTGAATCTGCAACACATTTCACAATCCCAAAGGGCGTGCCCAAAAAAAGAAAAAAAAAAAAAAAACCACACTTGGAAGCCTGCTTCTGTGGAAAGCTCAGCCCGTCCCTCCTTCTTCTTTTCCCAGTAACTAGGACTCGCCTAACTATCAGATGCACCATGCAGAAATGCTAGGTCCCAATCCGTGCTCTGTCCCTGAAGGTGGCCTTTTACATTTTATTTGGGGGAAACTAGAAATGTTTTCAGTATGACCTACAGTTAATACAGGGTTTAGGAGGCACCTGTGGCCCTCTCATGGCCATGAACTACATGCTTCCCAATAGTTACCTCGGAGGTTTGACTCAGCATCCTTAGACCAGTTCTAATGGGAGCCCAGCCATCGTCCAGTCATGAGGTCTGGGAGTCCTTCTCCCAGCCTTCTACACTGGGCTCTTGCCCAGCTTTTTTCTAGAATCAAGGAACTTCCGGGACCCTGCTCATCCACGTCTATAGAACAGAGAACAGTGCCACAATTGTGACTTTGGGGTCAGTATTGAAAAAACAAAGTAAAAAGAAATTAAGTTGTCTATGTTTGCTATTGGTATTGTACACTACAAACAATTCTTGCTAAGCCCTAACTTCTGTTTCTCCGATAAAATGGCTCAGTTTACCTTATCACCCCCAACAATGGCTGTCTGGACTTCTGGTTACTGAATAATAATGATCTTTTTTGTCTTAACAAAAGAAGAAAACAACCCAAAACTTTATAAACAACAGAGGTTGAAGTACCATGAACACTGACTACTTTTGAAACCAGAAATAATTCTCTATTTTTACAAAAGGATAAAAATATTTGTGCCCAGGGTAAAGAGACAAAACAGACCTAATAAATAACATGGTGACAGAGGCTGGGACACGCAACCCAAGTCCCTCTTTATCTCAGAAACAGACTTACCTAATGGTATAAGAGAAAGCTGGGCTTGAGGAGATGTGATTTATGTTGTCATTGGGTCTTTCCTTGTATTAAAGGAGGGACTTTAAAGGCAGTTCTTTCCTTCTTCTAAGTGGTTTCTGACAACTTGAAAAACACACCCAGAATATTGTCGACCAGAGCCAGAACCCAGCTCCTATGATCTGCAGATAATTTAATACTTGACAATCCTTTTCAACATCCTCCAACTCCAAACAAGACTAAAACATTACTTGGGGGTGGGTGGGTGGAGAGAAGTCAGCAAATAAAACCTAATATCTAAATAATTAACCCACAGATGAGACAATAAAAACACAGCAGCATTTTGGCTTGTCCAAGACAAAATAAGGGACTGTCTGCCATTTGCTCACAGTTCCCATGTTTGCTGATCTACCGACAAAAAACATCAGGCTAATTTTCCTGTTAATACATTGGGATGTTGCTTCATCACTCAGTGGATTTAGAACTGGTCCTCTGTAGTTGCATCAGTCAGGATATCACAAATAATATAGTGTGGCCAGCCTTCCACACGAGTACAGACACAGTGCCCTGTCTGTTTTTTTGAGCCTTTGACAGAGCCGGAAAAATGCCGCACTGGACTTTGAGATCTTCTTCTGATAACTGAGAGCGCTTTATTTGGGAGAACTGCCCCTGCTTAGGCATGACGGCTCAAACCCTGAACCTACTGCCAGTTCTAGTTCTCACTAAGCAGGCTGGCTCCTGAGCCAGCTGGCCTAGTCCCAGAGAGCCCTTGGCCTGATGATGCAGCAGAGGGAGTCATCATCCAATAAGATGTTTTCTGAAACTCTCATCACGGGCATCCTTTCAGAGAGAAGTGAGGCAATCTATGCCCAGAGTTCTTAAGCTCTGGCTTCAGGTTAAAGAACAGCCAGACAGCATGAATCACCTTTGCAGAGATGAACTGGAGGAGGGGGGGGCAGGGAAGAAGGAGCTTTTGAAAGGTCCAGACATCAGCCTTTCTCTCCCAATGGCCACTAGTGCTTTTTTATCATGGTTACAAAAGCCAATGCATTTTCCTTCAGGCTTAAAGTGGGTTGAACAAGTATCTGCTATTTGCATTCCTGACCAGGTAGATGGTGACCAGTTGATGTCTGATCTCACTGGGTTCATTCCAGTCTCTGTTCTCAGGGCACTGCTTTGCAGCCCACAGGGATGGCTCCCAAGATTCCATCCTTGTATTTGGGCCCCTCCCAGAGCCAAATGTCAGGTCCCACCAAAGTCTCACATACATACGTCCAAGTTTTGACGCAAGAGCTGTTGGGAGATAGGCTATACCAACAGGGAGAGCTAGCCTCCTCACAGCCACCTGCTTCTGGTCCTTGATGTTCAGCGGTGGGAACCAGTTGTCCATGAACTACTCCAATCACTTCAAGGCATTTCCTCTCCTCTCTCCCCTTCCTCCCCTCCCCTCTTCTCTCCTCTTCTTTCCCTTCCTCCCTTGCCTCCAACTGACTAGAACTGGTTTATTCTTCAAACCAAGAGAACATGAAATTAAACACCAAGGGGGACAAAAAAAAGATTCTGCAAGTCACTGTATCCTTTCAAATGCTTTTCACTGCAGCAAATGGGAAATGTAAGGCTCAATACAAACTGCCTTAAGCAAGAAGGAACCCTGATTTGTTGTTTTATCTTGAATGGTGAACCTGGAGGTAGGATGACCCTGGACATGGCATCATCAACCAGTCAAGGATGTCAGCGGTGGCCCTGTGCTTTGTTTCCATGTTTGGTCTAACAGTGCTGACATCTCCAAAGGCCCCTGAAGGCATCATGTACTGCCCAACCTAGATGGAGTTATGCCACTGTGCACACCCCGCAGCAGAGAGCAACTTCTCTGTGCATGGAACAGGTAATCATAAACAATATCCTGCTAGTGAGGTGAGGACATAGTTAGGAGTCAGAATCAACTCATCCCGGTGACTACTTGGATGTCAGAGGTGTGAGAGGGAAGGGCTAGGGTTGTGCCCATATTTCTTTTGTGGGTATGTTGGTCATAGGGAGGTCCTTCGCTGAGACAGAGCCAGAGCTGGTTTGGCAAGGATGGCGCCATAGCTAAGCAGATCTACAGCTCTCCGTGTTTTATGTGGGTCTGCCCAGGAGTCGAACTGGGGCTTGTTAAGAAAACCTTGTCCTGGACAACCAGGCGTTCATACCTGACAGGCAGCCCTGCAGGGGAAACCACTCTTCCCATTATGTGCCAGTGGCCATTAATGGAAATCATGAGCCACCTCAATGACACATTCATATGCCCTGAGCATTGCAGCTGTCTCCACCTCCCCTTCCTCTTACTACTGATCCTGTTCAGATGCGTGTCCACCCCACACCAGATGTGATCATCCTTCTCCACCCTAAATTAAAATCAACCAGGGAGCTGCTGGTGTAGCTCAGGACCCATGTTCTGAGCAAGATGTGTGTGTGTGTGTGTGTGTGTGTGTGTGTGTGTGTGTGTGTATGGTGTGTGTGTGTGTGTGTGTGTATTCATATGTGTGAATGAGGGTACACCTATGAATACCATGGCACTCTTGAGACGGTCAGAAGACAACCTGGGGTATCAGTCCTTGCTTTCACCTTGTTTGAGACAGAGTTGCTAGTTTGTTTTTGTTTTGTTTTGTTTTTTGCAACTTACACCAGGCTAGCTGGTCTGTGAGATTCCAGGGATTCTCCACCTCTCTCCCACTTCCCCATAGGAATTCTGGGATTGCTCCATCAGGTTTTACATAGGTTCTAGGGCTTTGCAGGTCCTCATGCTTGTGTGGCCAGCATTTTTACCCACCCAGCCATCTTCCCAGCCCCTGGAGGAAATCAGGAAATTGTGGTAACAATGTTACTACAGACAAGCATCATATAAATTTCACGGTCTTCACCACTGTAAAGTGGTGTCAAGCACGACACTGCCGTGCAACTACCCCCAGCATGCATCTTCAGAACTTTTTTCTAGGCCAAAATTGATCTTCTATGCTCAGGAAATAATTTCTATACCCTCCTACTCAGCTCCAGCAACAACTAGAGTGGACCTCCTGCCTCTTAAAACGACTACTCAAAGCTCTCCAGGTAAGTGGAATCACACAACATTTGTCCTTCTGTTACTTGCTTATTTCACTTAACATGATACCTTTGGTACTTAGGATGCCGCATGCATCACACTTTCCTGCTCACTTGAAGCTGAATAATATTCTACTGGGAGTATATACATTTTATTTATCTATTCATTTACCAGTGGACATGGATTGCTTCTTCTTCTTTTCTTCTTCTCCTCCTCCTCCTCCTTCTTTTTTTGTCTTTTGCTATCGTGACTAATGCTGCTATGGCTGTGGGTATCTACATAGCTACATATCTGTAGATATGTCCAGAGGTATTTTTAAGATTTCCATGGGATAATGGAGCGGCCCAGGAGGCACCACGCCTCCCGAGGGATTACCGACTGTTAATGGTTGCTGGTGGAGCAGAGATCAGTTTCTTCAGTGGTGTAACCACTGATCAGTTGTCCAGGGCTCCAGCAGATAACCTTCCAGCTAATTAGATTCAGAGAGCCACACATAAAGAGGACGTGAAAGTAAGAGGAGACTTCCTGGGGACAAGAAGGGTTTCAGTTGGCGGGAGTGACAGAGGCGAAAACAACTAAAACGTATTATCCATGTGTATGAAACTGTGGAAGAATAAGGGAAAAGGATTTCCATGGGATTGGAGCAGTGGGATTGGCAGCAGGAGTGGGGATACCGTTGGTGTTGCTTCCTGCAGACTGTTTTGAGGGGTCCTGGGAAGAGACCACATTATCTCAGTTGGCTCCTGCCAGCTGGGCCTTGCTAATTATAGCCAAGTTATCTCCGGCGCGCACATCTGCCTCCTTCAGTAGACTCAGAGACCCAGGAGAGTGGGTGGGTTTGCACCCCTCGAGATCCCTAGATCTTGTTCCAAGCCTGACGCCCATCAGAATTATCGAGTTGCTGCTGAATAAAGAGCTACAGGAACCTATAATTTCCCACCATCCCACACCGCAAACAGCGATCCCCTTCGCTGCCAGGATGTCGTGACTCATGGCCTCCTGAGCCAGCTCTAATTCTGCAGCCTGATGTGTACTCTGGGCCCGAGTCAACGTGGGGGTGCAAGATCTTCATGAGACAGAACTGCAAGTGTGAGAAAGCCGGTGGGCTCCAGGAGAGGAACAAGGCCAAGGGAGGTGAGGAGATGCCTTGCTCCCTCACTCTATTCTCATCCTTCCCAAGGAATGGCTACCGCCCATCCTTGCATCCAAATAAGAGGCCCAATCAATCTCCCCGCAAGTATCTGCTTCTCCATCTCCAAAAGCCACTTAAAAAGAAGAGAGAAAAGAATGTAACTGAGTTTCACTGGAGTGGATTTGTGTGTTTTTTCCTCTCTGTGTGTCTGGAGCTCCACATTCCTGTGTTTTCTTTGGTTTTAATTTTAACCTGAGATCGATTTTATATTTTTTTTCCCTTCAAAATGGAAGCCTATGGAAATTAAAAAGTAGCACTAGATAAAAGAAATGCCAGAACACCCAGGAGAGTCCTGGGTAGCACCACACTGAGGTCTAGGAAGGGATTTGCAGGGAACGTCTTTGTCATGTGGAGAAGTGGTGTGGCGAATTGAGAATGCTCGCCTCCCCTCCCCGCCATCCCAGAAGCGAGCAGATGCAGCAGGGTGCAAGCAGGGTGCGCTAGGACGGAGAAGCAGCAATGGTGTCTTGGTAGCAGAGTAACACTGACTCTTCACAGCGTCTTTGGTATTTCTCACATCTGGGCTCCCTTTCACTCAAACAGTAAACTGCCTGGGGGCTGGATTAGCTGGGGTATACCTGGGAAAACATATGGCAGATGTCTTCATTTCTGCTTCATTTTGTTTACTGTGGAAATGTCTGCGTTGATTTTAATTTGGAAAAATACTGCATTAAAATGGTCGCTTGCGGCCTAGGGTGTCCTCCCAACTTGCTATATAACTGAAGGCGACCTTGAACTTGTGATCCTTCCGCCTCTACCTTCCAAGTGCTGGGATCACAGCTGTGCACCACCCCACCCAGGTTTGTTCAGTGCTGGTGATGGAAACAAGGGCTTGCACGGGCTAGGCGAGCATTTCACCACAGCAGACTCATCCCAGCCTCCTACCCACTTAGTTGTATGCCTCCCTCCCCTGCCTCATCTGATGCCTCCAGTTGTCCTCATTGACATTCTGCCACGATGACCCATCCTTCCACTGTTACATGATAACCCACTCCCGGCACCAGGGAGAAACTCAAGAAGGCCCCGGGAAGATGGCCTTCCTTGACAAGGCCTTTTGCGAATGTCGCCTTGCAGGTTCACAGTTGAGATGAACACAATAATCAAAGGCCCGCTTGTTTTTAAAGGCGTCGTTCTTGCACAAAGTGGAATGAGAAACGGCGCCTCTGTAGCAAACCCTGACTGTGCTCTGTGCTCTGCAGCTCCATGGCTGGATGAGGCATTGAGCCCTGGATACTCAAGGACTTTTTACCGTACTACCTGTGGCAACCCTGCAGGGGGAAAATTTGCAATATGGTAGCGGGGTGGGACAACTTCTCAATGCCTATGTAACTCTGATTTACCACCGTCTCTAGCCTAGAAAGCTATAAAAAGAAGGGAAGCTGTGGCTTCAGCCCTTCTGACTAGCAGAGGACAACAGAGACCCTTGTATCTCAGATCAACTGTGTGAGGACCTATGTGGAACCAATGAGACGTCTCTCAGCTCTGCCCTGGTTACTGTATCAGTGGTGAACCAGCCTGATAAGAAACTGCCTGAGTTCTGGCTGGTCTTAGACCGTCTTCAATGTCTGAAGCTAGCTCCTTATGATGGCCTGGGTATGGACCACCCACCCCAGGCTCATGTGCTTACACACCGAGTCTCCAGCTAGTGGTGCCACCTTCTGAAGTTGGGGAACCTCTTAGAAGACGCTGAGGAGAGAGCCATAAGGGTGGTAGCCTGAGCCTGCTTCTTGCCCAGCCTCTCTGACTCCTGGTATGCTGGGGTGGGGTGGGGTGAGGTGGAGGGGTCCCATCCACACACTCCTGCCTCCATGCACGCCACCATGTCTCCCCTGCTACAATGGAGTGGTGTACTCTTTCAAATCACAGACCAGCAGAAACATTTTCTCCCTTGAGTTGTTTCAGTAAGATATTGTCACAGTCACCACTTCCAGTACCTAATGCATTTCACCCTGGTGGCATTATTTTAATACATTCTGTTGTTTTAAACCGGAATCTCATGTACCCCCAGGCCTGCCTGGAACTATGTATGTATGGCTAACCTCAAGCACGTGCCTCCATCTCCCAAGTACTAAGATTCTAGGTGTGTCCTGCCAAGTGTGGCTTTATCTTTTTTTTTTTTTTTTTTTTTCCGAGACAGGGTTTCTCTGTGTAGCTTTGCGCCCTTCCTGGAACTCGCTCAGTAGACCAGGCTGGCCTCGAACTCACAGAGATCCGCCTGGCTCTGCCTCCCGAGTGCTGGGATTACAGGCGTGTGCCACCACCATCGGCATGGCTTTATCTTAATACTTCCTTTGCTAGTCCCCTTCCCCCTCCCTCCTCTTCCCTCCCTCCCCTCCCCTCTTTCTGAGACTTTCCTTGATGGAGTGATTGAGTTTGCAGTTCTAGGAACTGAACCAAGAGCCTTGAGCACAGAAGACAAGGGATCTGTCACTTAGCCATAGCTCTCATGGGGAGAAGAGGAAGTCCTGAGTGAATATGTAAGGAGCCAGGGAAGTCCTGGGTGAATGTGTGTTGTGGACATTGGTATGGCCAAGTCAAGGACCCCATGGAAACAGCAAAGCTTTCCTCTGATGTTGACAATGAAACTGCACCCCCACCCCCACCCCCACTCCATGAACCGGTTCCCCTACAGAGACCTCCACGGAGACTAATTCCTCCTCCTTGTGGGATATGTGATAAGTGCTCTGAGTGTAGTAAGTGCCTTCCATCAGGGTGAGCACAGCTCATGGGATCCCAGCTTTCTCTAGGGACATCTTTATTTCCTCATTGCCTCATCTCACAAGCCCTATAGGACGCTGCAATCTCCAGCCTTCTTTTTGCTTTTTACCCTGAGATAACATTCTTCTGTTGCATAGACCTTGTGATTCTCCTGCCTCAGATTCCTGAGAGACACCCATGAACCAAGCTGAAGCAAGCAGCTTAAGGCACACAGAGACACTCGGACCAATGCTGTTCAGTCCCGAGGCCTGCCCCACAGCCTTACCAGGACCGTGTGCATTCCAGTGTAGAGTCTGCTGAGACACACCAACGTAGAGAACACGACAGCCATTGCCAGGCCCAAAGCAAAAGGGTACTGCAGAAGAGGAGAGAAAAGAAGGATATTAGATCATATTCAGATGAATGCCCCGCCTCCTGTGTGTGTGTGTGTGTGTGTGTGTGTGTGTGTGTGTGTGTGTGTTATTTTATTAGGGATTGGATTTAGAGCTAAGTAGGCATTCTACCACTAGCCCCCTTCTATTTGATTTTTTGCCGTGAGGCAGTCTCTAAGTCACTGGTGGCTGTGCTTGAACTTGGGATTTTCTCATCTGGCCCTCCTGAGTAGCCAAGACTCAGGTTAGACTTAACTGATTTGATGTCACAGCTGGGAATGGGATTCATTGTACATGGTTGTGAATCTGAATCTTATCTTCCCTAACCCAGCAATCTAATCATCTGAAAACATTTTCAAATCAGGCCAGGTAAGGAGAAAATGCCTAGAAATACAGTTCTGGGGAAAAGCTTCCCAACATATAAACATGTAAGTAATATACAGAAGAACTGGGCTCGCAGTTTGAGTGTAATGGATAACTTTTCTTTTACATATTTCTTTAACCATTTATAAAATATTTATTGAATCTGGGTTACCACCTACATCCTGAGGACCAAACCTTATGGCCACATAGAATGCTCCTTATACTTCAGGCTTCCTAAGGAGGGCAGCCTGGGGCATGACAAAGGACTTCCTCGGGGGACACGGAGAGTAGGACCCACAGGGAGAGGTGCACCTTGGACACATCTATTGATGCTCCATTGTAAATGGTACTTAGACAAGGATACAGTGGTGTTCCACATTCCCATCTAACACGGCTTGCTGAAGTTTGGCAGAGATAAGTCATCTTGAATGGAGTCAGGGTGTGGTTATAGACAGCCATGGGCAAGTGCAGGCTGGAGCCTTTCAAAGGTTTACTTCTTTTACCATCACTCCTGATCTTATGAACAATGAAGGTCATCAACCCCCTTCCCATCCAAGTATCCTGACAAACCTGAATATAGCGAGGTCTCCTGGGGACCCAGATAGTCTTGGAAATATCCTGGCAGGACCAACGCCACCCACAACCAACTGGGGAAAGTCGCTGAACATGTAGGCACCTCACAGAGTCTTTACCAGGTTGCTTTAAATCAGAACCTGAGAAATAAACAGCTTGACTAGGAAGTAAGGTATATGGCTGTCGTTATATAGTGTGAAGTCCCAACAGATAACTGTTCCTTCTGAGAAGCCCCAGGAACAACAGGCTGAAGAATGGACATACAGATGTCACAGCATTTGTCTAGCATCTGCTGAATTCAGCGTCTGCAGGGGCAGGAAGAGTAGCTGACGGAGTCTGGCTAAGGCTGAGTCACGTAAGGAACACAGATGCTGTTATAGCCAGGTCATAGACATACAATGTACCTGCTTTGATTACTAACATGCTCTTCCGTAGCAATATGAACAGATACACCAGCATCTGACAGAGCAGACACGGCACTGATCCACCCAGTCGTTAGGTCTCCACATGACCCTAGGATGTAGGTTCCATGTCAGGCCTGTTGTACAAATGGTAATGCCTGATATGATGGCCATGAGGGTGAGTCATGGCCACACTGAACTTGACCTCAGGATGCTTTCCTGTCAGTCATGACATTTGGCCCTCACAATAGGAGCCAGAGAAATAGGCACAAAGTCACACAGCCAGTGGCTCAGGAAGGCATTATCAGGAAGCCTGGCTCCACCAGGAGCCATTATTTTCTGTTCTTTCCTAGGTAATACTGAGTCTAGTAATACTTGGTTGAAAACATCCATATATATATATATTTTTTTTTGAGACAAGATCTTACTATGTAGTCCAGACTGGCCTTAAACATCTGATCCTCCTGAAGTCTCCTCAGCTTCTCTTTAAAGACTTTTCATTGACTTAGTCTCAGATTTGCATCAGCAAGTATTTAAAGTGAATAAGTTTATGCCTTCAGATGTTAGCTTGACTGCACAAATAAATAAGTAAATCCACATTTAGAGCTATTAGCAAGTAAATAAACCCAAGTAGCTGAGTGTGTTTATCATGAAAAGCTAACAGGAGAGAAATCACACTTGAGGCCTTAGGGTGACTACCACATCATGGAAGCCAGAAAGAACTTTGAATTGGATAACTTTCAAGGGGCATTCGGACTTGTAGGCAAGATGGCCTCGATGACCAGAGGCCATGTCAGAACGAACTTATGTTTGTACTTATGGAAACAAAGGGAACTGGAATATTTTGAAGTGAGGGTTTAAATGGTGATTGCTCTCTTCCTGAAGCCAGCTTCTCCTCACAGTGGGTTAGAATGGCATTCAAGTTGGAACCTAGGAATGTACTTTGGTATCAACATAAAATGCCCCACCAGGTGAATGTTTGGTCATTGTAGTCTTGGACCATTTGATGTAAACTTTGGTGGTGTAAATGTTAGGAGGAGCACCCCAGTGGACTGAGGTCACTCAGGCATGCCATTAAAGATGAAATCTCTCATCTGCCCTGTATCTCCCATCCATCAGGATGTGAAAACCCTCCAAGGCCATACACACTCCTGCTACTATGATGGTCTGTCCTTGATCTTTGTCCTAAATGACAGCATATTCACAGACCTCGCTGTATACCAAGAACACTGTATACTGGGTTGGTCCTGGGCCTACTGTGTCCTGCTGGGCAGTAGAGTGTGCGTGAAACCCAGCTCAAAAGCCAGCTTGAACTCAGACAGTTCTGGGGACCCCAGATACTTTTGGGTCCTGGCATGGCATTTGAACAGGTCACCACATAGTGGTTACAGCTAGTTGGATGTCTTTGTCCCATTGAGGAAACAGATCTATGCCCACGTGGTTGGGAAGAAGATTAGAGCTGAGATCTGATCCAGTCCTGACCTCTTCCAACCACGCCAGCTGAATGAAGAACCTTGGAATATGGAACAGCTGGGCATCTGTGGGGTACAGAGCAGGGTGACCCACTGTTACCATTTACTATAAGACCACCAGATTCGATGAGATCTAAAACTTCCAACAGCTAGTGAGTACAACTTATGAAATTAAACTCTAAGTTAAAGTGACATGTCTCCAATAACAGAAAAAAAAAATCTTCCTTGCAGCAATCACATAACTTTGAAAAGTTCTTACTATAATTATCATCTGAGCAGATATTAAATGAAATTCTTCTAGTTTCAACATTTATTAATCTCCTGTCATTTATATGGTTCTAAAAAAAAAAAGGGCATCATTCCTAATAACTGGTCCCTAACCAGGGGCAGAGTCATCCTTGGAAGGTAATTTGGGGTACCCGACTCTCTTCTGCCCCAGGCCAGGAGAGTCTGGCAGAGGGATTTGGTGGGATCATCTCTGCCCTGGAGGATCACTTATGAGGATCGTAAATGCTTTGTGTCTGTCGCAAGTCTGTCTAGGCAACAGTTCAAGTAAACAGTTCGTGGGGAGGATGATGCCAGGCAGCTCACACCATGCTCCCCATTCCAGGGCCCATCCTCACTCAGAGGCATAATCTGATCTGGGTGCTAAATTAGACGGTCCCTTTAGGAAGAAATTATCAACATCCCTGAAGCTTTCAGACTCCCTTCATTTTTACCACATCAATCTTGATGTCCCTCAAAGCAGCTCGAAGAGAAATTCTGAACTGATGCCTCCTCTCTTCCTCATTCTACAACCAGAGGTGAGTGCTGGAGGAACAGGAATGGGCCCCACCTTACCTGGTACCTATCCATGGTAGAGATGAGGAGGGTGAAGGATATAGCAGTGGCTGCCATGGCGTGGGTGGAGGGCATTCCGTATTCTGCAACCACTCTCTTTTCGAGTTTCACAACAGGAGGGGACGAGGGCCGGGGCCACTTCAGGATGTCCTTGGCCACCTGACCAATGTACATCACCAACTGTAAAACCAAAGGGCTGAGATAAATATAACTCAATAAGGATGATAACTATACCTCTAAACTGATCTGTTATCTGCCGGTCCCAGTCTGCTGCCTGGAGTCCCCTTCTCCCTGCCCCACACTCACTGGGGATGTTTTATAGCGCACCGCTGATCCAGACTGGGCTCTTGGTGTATGTACAGCAAGCACGTTATCAGCATGTCAGCCCCTCAGTCTTATGCCTAACAAACATTTGAGTGCCGTGTGTGTATGTCAGCTGCCGCTGTCAGCCAAACGGTGAGTCTTCAGAAGCCATGCTGTAGACTACTGTTTGAGGCTACCTCCTGCCCAGGAGTGGTCTGGACCAACATGGCCATCATACTCAAGTCAGATAACGATCGTGTAACCTTTAAATGCCCTCACTGTAACTGTCTTCTAAACAATCAGACAGTTTTAAGATTTAACCACAGAAGTAACTGTTCTTTATAGAACATTTCACTTAGCATTTTTTTGTTTTGTTTTGGTTTGGTTTTGGTTTTTGAGACAGAGTTTCTCTGTGTAGCTTTGATGCCTGTCCTGGATTTCGCTCTGTAGACCAGGCTGGGCTTGAACTCACAGAGATCCGCCAGCCTCTGCCTCTCGAGTGCTGGGATTAAAGGTGTGCACCGCCGCCGCCACCACCACCCTGCTGCATTTTTTTTAAAAAAAAGCTATTGTCACTCCTGGTAGATGTAGGGAAGATGCCAGATAGAATTAAATTTCACTTAGAAAGCTATGAAATAAATAGTATGGGCATTTTGAGACTGATAGCAATGAGAAGTCAACCTGTAATTTGTGCAAAGATTTTCCCCCCTCATGACCATTGAATAAAGAAATTTCCTTCATCATTTTAAAATATTTTTTTTGTTTTGGATATATTTATTTTATGTACATGAGTGTTTTGCTTGCATGTATACATCTGTACTATGTGCTTGGTGATTGCAAAGTTTAGAAAAGGGCACGAGATTCCCTGGAGCTAGAGTTACTGACGGTTGTGAGCTGCCCTGTGGGTGCTGGGAATAGAACCCGGGTCCTCCGCAGGAGCAGCCAGTGCACTGAGCTGCTGAGCGGTCCATCCAGCTCCCACACAATCTTTTTTTTTTTCTTTCTTAGTAGACCCTAGAAACCAAGATTTGCTGTTCATGCTCTCTAAAACTGAATGAATGAGGCTGTTAACCACAGACTCACTTTTTTTGATCAAAGAGCTTTATATGGCCACCCCATGATCTTTGAAAGAGGAGACAGGAGCAGCATGGCGGCCCAAGTCCAACCTTTGCAATGCAACTCATGGTCTGACAGTTGGTAGAGACTGTACCACCGGAAGTGGGCCTCTCTCTGTCCCTTTCCCTTCCTCTCTTCCTCCTTCCGCCCCTTCATTTCTTCTTTATTTCCTCCCTGCCTCTCTCCATTCCTTCCACCTGAGGTGTTCTGTTTCCCTCCCTCCCTCCCTCCCTCCCTCCCTCCCTCCCTCCCTCCCTCCCTCCCCTTCAGACCTTTGTCAGTGTGGGAGCTCAGGACCTCTCTCTGGCAGAAGAGTCTCCTGTACAGGTCAGTGTGTCAATGGCTTTAGTCATGAACCTTCTCACTGTAACTATGGCAATAGTATCCATGTTACCACGGCCTCATTTAGCTTCTGGTGGGGGGGGGTCATCTTGCTTTGGAATGGAACTCTTATGAAGGACTATTTCAAAATTATTTGGATGAGCCAACTGATTGCCAGGAATTTCCACATTCTGGGGCTTTCTCTCCACATTTCAAGTGGCAGGCTGATCTGGAGCTGTATCCCCCACAGGAGGCACTGAGCCTGGGTTAGAACTCAGCAGAGGCCATGGTGCGCAGCAGGCCAAATCCCCAGGCTGTAAACCCTCAGGGACAATCGCTCTGAATCCCATCACTGTGATTTCCAAGGGACGCTGAAACACAGCCTCTTAGCCATCCCTTATTACCAGAAGGACTCTCCTGGAGACCCACTCTTTTCATGTCGTGTCCCCCCCCCCCGCCCCCCGCCCTCCACCCTGGGAACCTGTAAAACGACATCCAGCTATTATCTAGGGAGGTGGCAAATACTATCGACTACTAAGAATTTCTCGGAGGCTGCCTAAATACACTCCAACTCTGCCCCTTCCTCACCAACGTCCACAAAACATCAGAAATAAACGACAGTCTAGCTGACTCAAAATAACTGAGAAGACTCACAGACTGGAAGCCTTAAAATCACAACATCAAGAGAGATTGGGCAACCCTCATTTGGACCAAACTTAATTTCCTTGAAGTCCTTACACATCCCTTTGACTTCATTGCTATTTTCCTCTCTATGCTCAAAGATGTTTGGAATTAGGACAATTGTTTACTGCACGTAAAAAACATTGCCACACCTACACATTATTTCCAACTTGAAAAAAAATCTGAATAAAAATGGCTACAGAAACAGCTCTCTTTAAACCAGAGAAAACAGACCTACAATCTTCAAGATACACATAAAGAGCTGTCTCACAGGGTAGAGCTCTGTCCCTGCAACTGCTACTTAGGACAACCTGGTGTCAGCTTGGCCTTGAGTAGGAAAAGGGCTGCATACAGTCTCGCCAAACATACAACAGAAACAAACAAACAAAAACTCCTTTAACAAAAAGTTATCCACAGAGCTCTGAGGGTGCACCCTCTAGTTGGGGTCCTACTGGGAACTGATGGAGCCTTAGGCTGTGGGGCCCAGTGAGAGGAAGTTAGGTCCTTCTGTCGTGTTTTTCCCTGTTCTCTCTGCTTCCTGGCCATCATGAGGTGAGCAGCTTCCTCTACCAGCAGCATTTGCTGCCTCACCTACCCTAAAGCCAAAACGACAGGGTTGATAGATTGCAAACTTTCAAAACTGCAAGTCAGAATAAATAGTCCGGCAATAGCAGGGATAAGGCATCCTCGAGCTCTTCTCAGACACTGAGAAAATCCAAATGCGCAGCTACTCTGGAAAAGTCTGGCAGTTTCTAAAGACATTAGGTACACTCTCATCATGTGATCCAGCCACACCACCCTAGCCATTAACTCCAGACAAATGAGACCCTAAGCCACACAAAGGTTTGCCTATGAATGTTCATTGCATGTGTTTTTGAATCATACTCCCCAGCTGGAAATAGCTCAAGTTCCAGCTGGAAATAGCTCAAGAAGGTGAGTAAAATGTGGAGTCACCATACACTTGAACCCTACCAAGAGAAAGCAAAAAAAAAAACGGAGCTGTTGACGTATATTTACAGTAGAGGCGAAGCTCAGAACAATGCCGCAGAACGAAGCAATAGACGAGCAAGCGGCGCGGCTGAATGCTTCTATTTATATAGCATTCTTAAAAATAGGACCTGACCTCTGTGTCTCCCGATACCTTTATATCAAGGGTACAACTAGAATGGGGATCTCAGGAACAGCTGGAGGGAAAGCAATTAAGAAAATACTGCAGAATTGAGGTGGAGGGACACCAGTGCACTGCAGGCCAGCAGGGAGGAGAGATTCGAAAAATGCTTTGTGTTGCTTTTTCTTTTGAATCATGTAACAATACTGAGCGGGTTTATAACTGTCAGGAGAACAACTAGGGAGGAGTCATGGTAGTAAGATGGGAGAAAGAAAGGGAAGGAATATGACCCTAGAGCCGACCAGGTATGTGGAAGTGCTTTTCGGTATGAGAAGAATTAGCCACTAGTTCTTAGCATCAGTGGATGCTAGTGATCATAGGTTAGCTGTGATCGTAGGCACCACTATCACGGCAAGGGGAGAAGGCTGAGGATGCTAACTGCTTCCTGATAAACAGGACCATACTACTTGGTGAAAACTGGTTTTCAGTGACCCTCGTGTGTTTCCACCAGGTAAAAAGTCCATTGCAGCACTCTAGTCTGAAGCCTCTTCTGGACAAATAAGTACTAAATATATTTCAAAACGCAATTTGACCATGCACCAGCATTTCCAAGGCTGCTACTGTGGGTAGGAACTGGAGGAGGGTTGGGCCCTGGCTTATTTGAGCTTTATCAGGGTTTCTCACTGTCAGGGCAATTGCTGTTTATTGGATTTGTGGCTTCTGCTGTTCATGTGGATTTGTGGATTTCTGTGACACTCTGTGCCCCAGGCATGGTACTTGGTACACTCGGGATGCCCCAAACAGAAGACTAGATTCAAAGGCCCATCCACCCTATGGAGTATTCTCCTGTAGACATGCCTAAGCAATGATGGAGTTTAAAGTGACTCCCGGCATACTAAGCTTAAAAGTACACATGTGTGGGAGGCTATGCTACCCAATAAATCTACACCATGTAGTTAGAACCTAAAAGACGTTAGTATGTTGTTTAGATGGCTAGACCTAAAAGACAAACACATTGTATGATTCTGTCCCTATAAATGTCCAGATCAGATTGGGCATGGAGGCCAGATATCTGAAATCAGAAGTCAGCTGATCCGTGCTCACACTGAGGCTCTTGGGCCGAGTTCTTTCTTTGCCTCTTCCAGTTTCTGGTGGCTGTGAGCACTTCTAGATGAGTGGCCAGCTCATTACAGTCCCTGTCTCTGGAGTAACATGGCTTCCTCCTCTTCTGTCTGTGTCAACCTGCCTTTCCCTTCTGCCCGACTGTTGACATCTGTTAGACTTGGCCCAACTGCAGGATCCAAGATGAACATCCCAAGATCTTCCACTTATGTCCATCAGAACCCTCTTCCCTAAAGATAATACTCACATGTTCCGGGGTTTAGGATTTGGCATGTGTTTTGGGAGACCACCATTCAACCCACTATATTTAGAAAGCAGTTGGTGAATTACTAAGAAAAAGGCACTAAACTGATTTGGGAAATAGCATGCAGAACAATGTAGACAAGGTCTTTTTTATTTTTTTCACAGAGCAAGTGAACTCATCTGGTCAAAAGGATGCTTGGCTTCACTGCATTTTATTAGATTAATACAAAGCACTATGCTTTATAAAAATAGAGTTCAGGGGCTCTGACTCCATGGAAGAGAGTTTGCCTGTCACATTCCATGGGTTTGGTTCCCAGCACTGAAAAAAAACAAATGGAGGTGGTGTATTTGACAGCGTTGAGGGGGAAACCAGTTGAGTCGGAGACTTCAAATGTTCAACATCATATGTCACTGATTATACATTACATTAGGAGTGAGGCACAGCTTTGTACATATTAGAGTGGCCAAAGTCCAAAAACCTGACAGTACCACATGCTGGCAAGGATGCGGCGTAAAAGAAACACCCATTCTTCACTGGTGGGAGGGCAAAACAGTAAGAGCACTTTGGAAGACAATTGGGAATTTTATATTTACAAAGTTAGACATACAAGTTTGGGATCATACTTGGCATTTATCCAAATGAGTAGGAAAATTTATATATACACATATATATTTATGTATAAATATATATAAACTTTACACATAGGTGTTTATAGAGGCTCTATTCATAATGACCAAAACTTAGGAACAAGTGAGATATTTTTAGTAGAATATACATGTAAATATGTATGCATGTATATACATCCATCCATACATTGTGGTACATTCCAAGACTGGAATATTTTTCAGCACTCGAGAGAAAAGAGTGATCCAGCCCCCAAAGGCATGAGCAACCTTAGATCCATATTACTAAGCAAAAGAAGTCGTCTAAGCAGGCTACACATGTGGTTCTAACTATATTGCTACATTCAGGGAAAAGCCAAACTGTGAAGACTGTAGGGGTAGAGAGACGGAAAGACGAGCGGAGAGCACAGAGTCTGTTTATGGCGGCGAGACCGTTCCGTTTGATACTCTGGATGATAAATGTGTGTCGTTGTCGACTGGTCACAACCCAAGGAACATAAACCATCAAGAGTGAAGCTTAATGTCAACTATTAACTTTGGGTGACCAGCATGTGTCAATGTGGGGTCACTGGTTACAGGAAAGGCATCACTCTGGTGGGGGATGCTCTCAGTAGGAGCAGAGGGCATAGGACAACTCTCCAAATTTTGCCCAGTTTTATTGTCAACTTAAAACTGACCTAAAAAAATTAAAGTCTATTTAAAATCAGAAGACAACTATTTCTTCATTTATGTCTCAGTTAAAGAGTCTAATGATTAACCTAACAGTGCTCCCCATGAAGAAAGGACTTCTCTCTGTATTGTTGAAGGCCCTCCTACCTAAAGGGATCCAATTAACCGCCACCATCCATCCTGCTCCTTTGGGATAAGATCCTAAAGGCCTGGCCATAAAGGCAAAAATCCAGGAGGAGGCAACGCAGGGGGGAATTTCCGCTCACTAATGGCTTCAGCAAACTAGCTAGGTCACACTTCATGCTGCTTTGAGATGGTCAGGGGTTTGATGACAGGTATTAACCTTTTTCTTCCCTTTTCTGTTTATTTTTTCTTGCTTTCTTACTATCTCTTTTTGGGTATGTAGTATATGCATTAGTGTGCACATGGGTGGGGGGCATG